>NC_052316.1:16654795-16869795 GCF_016432855.1 Salvelinus namaycush
CCCTGGACGGTATAACAGTTACGCTTTATTATTCAGGAAGTGCAATCTTTTAATCCACATTTAAAACTAGTTCTATGTTATGCACAGCAGAACTGTAGCAATGCTATTGTAGGCCACTAGGAGGAGAGTGGGAACGTGTACACTTGGAAGGACCTATTTAAACCTCCTCACTTCTTCAGTTACCCCATTTGGTTGTTGTGTTGCACATTAGATTCACATCTCGGACAGTCCAGGAGTGCACCTTGCCCTACAATGACAGACTTACTGTAAAGTGCAATAACGACCGCGTTTGAATTGTCTCCCACATGCTGATGCTCAATTATCTTTATTCAAAGCTGAACTGAATTATATATTATAAAACAAATAGTAAAATCTGGCCCCGATAGCCATTCATATGTGGTCCTTGAATGACCAAACAGCAAGCATGATGTATAGGTGAATACTTGTAGAGACTAGTTTGAGCTGTAGTGTTCAGTGAAGCCTTTGAAGGAGAAATGCAATAAGCTGTGATGCCCCTGAAAGTATAATTTTTGTTTTTTGTTTTTAAATACTGTCTTTATTAATAGGCAACTATGTTTAATTTATGTGTCAGTCAGTTCATAGACAATCATTCCTTGATGAACCCACAGTGCTATCATTGGATTCATAGTACTGGGTTGCACTGGCCTACTGATGGTTCAATCACTAGTTTGAACATCCAAAAATTATTCATAATGCTGAATCAAGACTTGTTAGAAACAAGGAATACAGGTCTTCATAAAGTTCGGGCAAGTTTTTCCTGACCAGACAAACCTGATTAATTTGTAGAGATTGGGAAAAGGCCTTAACAATACCTGACCAGGTTCAGAATCCCAACATCATCAGACTATGATTAGCTCGAGTGGAATAGAGACAGTGCTTCTACATTCTGATCTTGAATAGAAAACAAACATAAAGTGCCTTCAGGCTGATCATGTCGCCATACTGTATATATTTGCTAACCGCTCACAATTTTATTCCATTTACTGTTAAGGCCACTATTTGGTCAGTATTAGTCAAAGTAAAAAAGGCTTTAATGAAACAGTGTCAAATGCTGCGTACCAGGTTTTTGCTATTGTCTGTTTGTATAAGAGGATATGTGCAATGTTTGGCAGTTAATGCAGTATAAGACTATTTCCTCCAATCGAACATCCATGACCGTTGATTAGTCTCATTCAAATGTTGATATTGTAGGGTGCACTTTAAATTACTCACATAAATATGCTAAAGATTTGGCACATTGTCTTTTTCTGTCAAGATACTTTTTTTGTGCAAGAACAAGTGGCATATTGCAGCATCGGTATATCATAATGGTAAAAACGCATGTAGAAAAGGAAAGTTATAACACGCATACAGTATTTAATCTAACTTTTGTGTAGTGTATTGTAAATGTATGCTGTTGTGATTACTCCTGTTATATTGTAAATATCCCATTGAAATACCAGCTTTAAAGTCCATCTAGAAATCTCACCTAGAGAAATGCAGCAAAGACTGCATTCAAAAAGCCTGCACCTGGCTTGCTTCCCTTTTTAATCTTATTTTAAAGACTTGGGAGCTACAGTACATAATGTAATCCAAGGAAGTCCAAAACACCAATGTTTTGGTTAGAAGTATTTAAATTTAGTCTCCTGTCCTTAATCTCACTCCAGGGCATACAGTGCATTCATTTACACAGTGCATTGGTCCATGGTGTACATAAGGTTCATTCTACCGATTGTCAGATTTGCATGCATCACTTGAATGCAGCCTTGAGTGCATTCAAGCATATTGGTTATTTTGACAGTTGCAGAGGTAAAAAATCTTGTGGGAGTCTTTGCAGCCCGATTTTACTAAAATGTTTGTAGAAAATGTGACTGTAAAAAAACATTGTCAGTGCTTCTTTGCTACTTGTATCACCACCAGTTGTGCTGTGGTGTTTCTATGTACAGTAAAATGAAACTCCAAAAGATTGTGCACTCTTCTGTTATCCTCCATCTTTCATTCCTCCCAGGTCTGGAATTGTAGCAATTACCAACCCATTTGTGTAATTATTTTCATCATGAGTAATAAAGTTAGTTTTTTTTGCACATCCCTTTCCTCTGCCATTTTTCACCTATTCAATATAGGAGGTACTGTATGATTTACAGTTCTTTCATTTAATTATTATTATTATTTTTTTATTTAATTTTGCCCCGTTTTCTCCCCAATTTTCTTGGTATCCAATCGCTAGTAATTACTGTCTTGTCTCATTGCTACAACTCCTGTACGGGCTCGGGAGAGACGGAGGTCGAAAGCCATGCGTCCTCCGAAGCACAACCCAACCAAGCCGCACTGCTTCTTAACACAGCGCGCCTCCAACCCGGAAGCCAGCCGCACCAATGTGTCGGAGGAAACACCGTGCACCTGGCCCCCTTGGTTAGCGCGCACTGCGCCCGGCCCGCCACAGGAGTCGCTGGAGCGCGATGAGACAAGGATATCCCTACCGGCCAAACCCTCCCTAGCCCGGACAACGCTAGGCCAATTGTGCGTCGCCCCACGGACCTCCCGGTCGCGGCCGGCTGCGACAGAGCCTGGGCGCGAACCCGCTGCGCCACCCGGGAGGCCTCTTTCATTTAAATTTGACTGAACTTTTACCAACACACCCTTTAAGTTCTAGGACTTCATGTACAAATTGTAGCATGTAATACAGACATAACCTTACACCCAAGTACCCCCAAAAGTACATCTTTTGGTTGTGGCACCAGACAAGCACACCTGATTCTACTTGTCAACTAATCACCAAGCCCGTGACAATTTGAATCAGGTGTTTTCATCCGGGGCTACAACAAAAATGTGTGCTGTTGGGGGGTACTCGAGGACCGGAGTTTGGAAACGCTGTCATACAGTATACCTAAAACAGGGTTCCCCAACCTTGTTCTTGGAGAGCTACTGTCCTGTAGGTTTTAAAGCCAACTCTAATATAGAGCACCTGATTCTAATAATTAGCTGGTTGATCAGCTGCATCAGGTTAGTTACAACTGGGGTAGCGTTCCAGGAACAGGTTTGGAGAACCCTAAACTAAACATATTCAGTTCAACAGACAACGTATCACACCAAATGTCTCACAACTGACATGTTTAGGTTTATTATACACTCAGAAAATGGTTAAATATCTATACACACACACAATACATTCTTTCTGTATAAAATAAGTGTTGGATCATGATGGGATAGGTTGGGAATTGGGTCAAAGCCAGAACAATATATAATCAGTCTTAAATAAAAATCGCAAAATGAACAATGTATACACACACAAGACATGATAGCACTAAACATGTCCATCAGGATATACTTAGATTTCTCTCTTGGGTGCAGGTCTTTCTGTGGTACCAAAGTTCTGTCATAATTTGACTCAAAAAGTAGGGTAAAGAAGATTGTTATCTGCTCGTGTTGACAAATTGCTGTCAACACAACAAAATGCAAATATTGAGTCCTGGCATTATCAGCAACTAGACTAAACAAAAAAATTATAAATTGGCCTAAACCTAATTCCAAAAATGTTACTGTACCACTGCATTTTTTTGTAGTTGATGTGCTATGCATTCAAAGCAAGCAAGTGACTTTTACAGGAGGGCTGTATGCATTTGCACCAGTCGCATTACTCCAGAGGATTTGGTTGTGATTCCAAAACAGAAATTTGGTTCTTAAATGTCTGCTAGTTGCATGATGTCACTCATTTGGCGAGGTCTTTCAGGTACTGCAAGCCTTGGTTGGTGTAGTCACCCACTGCTGTAGGGCCCGATGAGAGAGCAGATATGGAGGACTGCACCCCTGGAACGCAATAAGACAAAAGCTCTTTAAAATAGCTCCATTTTAGACTTGGAAGTCCTTTATGAATTAGCGGTCAACCATTTCTTACCCGAGTTCCACGCTTCAACAGGGACGAATCCGATTTTAGGGAAAGCTGGAAGCTAAAAGAAACAGTGTACATTTTAGTTCCCTCACATATTCTCACTTACCTCATACGCCATAGCACAATTGTTATGTCGGTCAGAACCAGCTAAATCAGTACAATAATGGCATATTTACCTCAAAGCCAAAGTACTTCCCCCACTCATCCACTGCAGGGGGAATGGCAGCTTTAGCTTTTCCTAGGACCTCGGAGCCCTGCTCACTTCCCCCTAATAGTCCAGAATCATAGGCAACATACAAAGCACCTCCTGCAATGGTCACCTTAGTCGCCAACCTGTAAGAGAAAAAGATAGGAACACTGGGATGAAACAACTTTGTGGATGGTAAGAAGTGCCTCGTTTTAGATGACAGAAATACAGTGTTAAGCTACACCTGACTACCCATATGCACATAGTCAATTCATAGCAACATCATGGAGAATAAGTTATCATGATGCATTAACGTTAGGTTTATCTGGCGGTCAATCAGGTGTAGCTTATCAAGCTAGCTAGCAAACAAGCTGCAGTTAGTGTTGTTAGGTAACATTACATCTAAACCCAGAGGCGCAACATCGCAAGACTTCTGTGAATGCTTATGAAACAGACCAAGCAGATGCACATTTTACAGTGGCCTTTATTGTCCCCAGCACAAGGTGCACCTGTATAATGATCATGCAGTTTAATCAGCTTCTTGATATGCCACCCATGTCAGGTGGATGGACTATCTTGACAAAAGGTTAAATTGCTCACTAAGAGGGATGTAAACAAATTTGTGCACAAAATTTGAGAGAATTTCTGGGATCTTTTATTTCAGTTCATGAAACATGGGAACAACACTTTACATATTGCGTTTATATTTTTGTCCAGTGTACAGTACCAGCCAAAAGTTTGGACAGACCTACTCATTTAAGGGGATTTCTTTATTTTTACTATTTTCTACATTGTAGAATAATAGTGAAGACATCAACACATATGGAATCATGCAGTGAACAAAAAAAAGTGTTAAACAAATCTAAATATATTTTATATTCTTCAAAGTAGCCACGCTTTGCCTTCCCTTTTTGATTACTATTTTTTCTTAGCTTTAGTTAAGTTTGTAAATATTTTCTGAACTCCATTTCTTGAACTGCATTGTTGGTTAAAGGCTTGCAAGTAAGCATTTCACGGTAAGGTCTACACCTGCTGTATTCGGCGCATGTGATTTGATGGCATGAACAGACGACCCATTAGACCTGATGACGTGTTCACCTTGATAGGATTAGGGTTCGTGTTCCCACACGGCCATACAGTGCATTCGGAAAGTATTCAGACCCCTTGACTTTTTCCGCATTTTGCTACATTACAGCCTTATTCTAAAATGGATTACATACATTTTTTTCCTTATCAAATCTACACACAATACCCCATAATGACAATGCAAAAACAGGTTTTTAGAAACATAAGTATTCAGACCCTTACCTCAGTACTTTGTTGAAGCACATTTGTCAGCGATTACAGCCTCAAGTCTTATTGGGTATGACGCTACAAGCTTGGCACACCTGTATTTGGGGAGTTTCTCCCATTCTTCTCTGCAGATCCTCTCAAGCTCTGTCAGTTTGGATGGGGAGCGTCGCTGCACAGCTATTTTCAGGTCTCTCCAGAGATGTTCGAACGGATTCAAGTCCGGGCTCTGGCTGGGCCACTCAAGGACATTCAGAGACCTGTCCCGAAGCCACTCCTGTGTTGTCTTGGCTGTGTGCTTAGGGTTGTTGTCCTGTTGGAAGGTGAACCTTCACCCCGGTCTGAGGTCCTGAGTGCTCTGGAGCAGGTTTTCATCAAGGATCTCTGTACTTTGCTCCGTTCATCCTTACCTCGATCCTGACTAGTCTCCCAGTTTCTGCCGCTGAAAAACATCCCCACAGCATGATGCTGCCACCACCATGCTTTACCATAGGGATGGTGGTAGGGTTCCTCCAGACGTGACGCTTGGCATTCAGGCCAAAGAGTTCAATCTAGGTTTCATCTGACCAGAGAATCTTGTTTCACATGGTCTGAGAGTCCTTTAGGTGTCTTTTGGCAATCTCCAAGCGGGCTGTCATGTGCCTTTTACTGAGGAGTGGCTTCCGTCGGGCCACTCTGCCATAAAGCCTGATTGGTGGAGTGCTGCAGAGATGGTTGTCCTTCTGGAAGGTTCTCTAATCTCCACAGAGGAGCTCTGTCAGTGACCATCGGGTTCTTGGTCACCTCCCTGACCAAGGCCCTTCTCCCCCCATTGCTCATTTTGGCTGGGCAGCCAGCTCTAGGAAGAGTCTTGGTGGTTCCTGACATGCAATGTCAACTGTGGTACCTTATATAGACAGGTGTGTGCCTTTCCAAATCATGTCCAATCAATTGAATTTACCACAGGTGGACCCCAATCAAGATGTAGAACCATCTCAAGGATGATCAATGGAGACAAGATGCACCGGAGCTCAATTTCGAGTCGCATAGCAAAGGATCTGAATAGGGATCATTTTTGTATTTTTTTAAAATAAATGTACAAACATTTCTAAAATTCCTGTTTTGTCATTATGCGGTATTTTGTGTAGATTGATGAGGGGGGAAAATAATTTCATCAATTTTAAAATAAGGCTGTAACGTAACACAATATGGAAAATGGAAAGGGGTCTGAATATTTTCCGAATGCACTGTATCTCCATGTTAGGGCTTGTTTATGGAAAACAGACCGAAGACAAGAGGCGACCACCTGTGCTAATTAGCTGTCTAGCATGCTCCGAACATCTGTGTGTATGCGTAACTCTGGAAGTGTAGTTTCGTCAGATGGATGGGTTGGTTGTTTAGCAACAAAAGCGATGTGTACACAACTATGGGGCAAAACAGATGGGGTTGGCTTAGATTGTTGACAACATGTAAACTATATGTTTATTGAAAACAAATACATTTGCACAATGAGCACTTGTCTCAAATACATTGTTACAGTTGTTGGTTAGCTAGTTAGCAAATTTTTGCATCGACATAAAATCAGTCAACACCTCAAAACAAGACATGGTATCAAAAACAAGACGAAACTAGCTCAAAACCAGTCACTTACGATTCCCCACATGGCAGTTTCTTGTAATTGTTCCTAGCTATCTGGCCATCCAGTATCACAACACACGGACTTCTGCCCCATTGAAGCAAGCGCATCATTCCCCCCTATGTATAGCTTTATGGATCAGTGCAAAACTAATTTTTGTATTTGAAGGATTCTCGCTGATGAAAGATAAGGGTCACATGTTGTTTTTTCGAAAGCCTTATCGCAAGCGATGATTGATGTTTCTAAACGGTAAAACACAGTGTCGCAGAACTAAACGCAAAACACAGAACTACAGTGTTTGTAGTTCACGAGGCATAGGCGAAGCTAATGGCTGAGAATTGTAGGGAGAAGGCATACAAAGCTCTCCCTCGCCCTCCATTTGGCAAATCTGACCATAACTTTATCCTCTTTATTACTGCTTACAAGCAAATACTCAAAAAGGAAGTACCAGTGACGCGCTCAATACGGAAGTGGACGCTAAACTACAGGATTGTTTCGCTAGCACAGACTGGAATATGTTCCAGTATTTATCCGTTGGCATTGAGGAGTTTACCACATCAGTAACCGGCTTCATTAATAAGTACATCAACAACATTGTACGTACGGTCACTGTTGGAACATATCCCAACCAGAAGCCATGGATTACAGGCAACATTCGTACTAAGCTAAAGGCTTGAACTGCCGCTTTCAATGAGCGGGACACTAATCCAGTCGCTTTTAAGAAATCTCGCTACGCCCTCTGACAAACAAGTAAAGTGTCACTACAGGACCAAGATAGAATCCTACTAAACTGGCTCTGATGCTCGTCAGATGTGACAGGTCTTGCAAACTATCACAGATTACAAAGGGAAACCCAGCCACGAGCTGTCCAGCTAAATACATTCTATGCACACTTCGAGGCTAGCAACACTCAACTATGCATGAGAGCACTAGCTGTTCCAGACGACTGTGTGATCACGCTAGCCATAGCAGATGTGAGCAAGACCTTTAAACAGGTTAATGGCCAGACGGATTACCAAGATGCATACTCAGAGCATGCGCTGACCAGTTGGCATGTGTCTTCACTGACATTTTCAAGTAGTTATCAGAAATATCTGCATTGACCCTTTTTGTACTAATCTCTTTTGACTCATCACATATGCTGCTGTTACTGTTTATTATCGATCCCCTATCCCTACCTAATGGTAACTAACTCACTTTTGTAGATCATGCTGGTCTGTACAATTGACCTTATTTTAGCTCCCCAAAAAGTAATACTTCCAGATCAACTGTAATATCAATACCATTGTAAAGCACAATTTCTCCCCTTTCCAACAAAAATCAATGAGGAGGCCTTTATGAGGCCCATCTCTGCATGATTCAAGAAGGCAATGCAAGGCAATGCGCTCCGTCTGGTCTTTTTAAAAATGGCGGGTGGGGAAGCAAAACCTATTGCATGATAGTGAAAGGGAGAGATATGTCGTGTGTGGAAACAGCTTTTTTCACCTGATCTGTCCAATTTATCATCTCTAAAATGTAAATAAAACACTATAAAGAGTTCATATAATGTGTCATTCCATACCTATTGAAGGTTTGTGTCGAATTTGAATCGGTTATTAGGGCAGCGCTAAAGTTATCTTCAGAAGTAAACAGCAGCTTTTGATAGTCATGCAGTGATGACGCAAAAACTGACTAGGTAACGTTATCCCCCTTACCCTGTCCCTTTCTTATTTTTAAACGGTGAGAGAAGCGCTACACCTGGTGGAGAGAGGCTGTACAGACAGAGAATTAGATGCTTTGCGCGTGCTGTACGTTACGTTATGACACGTCACAATTTAACGTACAGCGTCGTAGGGGTCAGTTTTTCAACTATTCTCCAATACTATTGAACCATTACCATGTCAATCAACGATTGACAAGAAACGGAGTTCACACCCCAGATTTTGATGTCAACACAGTCCCATTAGTTTTCATTGCAGCCTCGTTTGCGCAAATTTGTACGGAATGGGGTTAGTCGCCGTTAGTAGGTTGTGTGTTGTTTCGCTAGCTAGTTCACGACAACAGTGTGACTATAACTAGCTAGCCAAGTTCAAGGTAAATCTCTAACTAGCTACTACTGTAGCTAGCTAAATTTCAACCAGCTTCAAATTTGCCAGATTACTTGCTATCTAACGTTAGCTATACTAATGTTTCTCGTGAGTATGAAATGGAAAACTTACTTTAGAACAGGTAAAATCTTGCCAGCCATAGTGTCACGGGTAAATCAAGGTATTTTTTTAAATTAACGTTTATTTAGTTGTAACAGCAAGCATGAAATGAATGAGCTCGACCACGAATAGCAACCGGCTACATTGAAGGGCAAACGCTGTGACACAGATGTGTGTCAATAAAGTTTTTTTTGTTTTTTTTACATTCCGAGAGTAGCTGATTCGTAAAGATATGAAAGACATCAAAATAAATATATTTAGAGACCGTCATTTTCCAAGCGATTTATATTTACCCTACAAATAAAATATTTTTTCTGGATTTTGAATGGATACAATAAACGAATAATGGATTGAATAGGTTCGTGCTATTTGATGCTGCTGCGGACCGGCTGCTGCTGATCATGAGGAGGGGAGGGGAGGGAAGGGGGATGAGGAATTTTTTGTTTGTTTTGTTTTGTCCATTTCAGAACACAAGAAAACAAATGCATAGTGCATGCATAAAAATAATCCAGGCACAATAAAATCAGAAACATATTTATGACAGTGATAATGAAAGTGATAACAATAGGCCCATCTGCATAGCTTGCTGTTTGGGTTTTTAGGCTGGGTTTCTGTATAGGACTTTGTGACATCTGCTGATGTAAAAAGGGCTTTACATTTTATTGATTGATAGTAAATAATAATAACAATAATAATCATAATGTTATAATTTTATTGCACTTTATGATGGAAATGACAGATTGTGTCGTTGGTGAAACCAACTTGATTTATCTTATCATTTAGCTGGCTGCATGAATCCAAATCCAATAATGATACCTCGCCCTAAAAAAAAGGATACAGTATGAGGATCGGTTTTATGATACTTGGATTTGGGGCACAATGGTAGGCTGTCTCAAGTACAAAAGACTCCGCCTGCTTCAAGTTGAATGAGATAAGCCTCTTATAAAGGACGTTTTTTCACCAACGAAAATGTGTCTATGAATTGTTATTGCTTTCCCCGTGAAGTTTCTGAAGTGCAGAGAAGCCTGAGAGTATAAATCTAAATATCTAACGAGGGGATTTAAAAATATATATTGTTAAGTTGTTTGGCTCACAACAAATAGTAGTTGCATGAAACCATTGAGTTGGTTATAGCAGTCGCAAGATGAAGGCTTTTACTAAACTCTTAATAGCTGGTGTTATAGGTGCAGCTTTTGTTGCTTTCCAATGGAGTGGACCCACTTTTGATCCAGGTAAGATATGTATTTAGCTTCACAATCCTTGACTGGTCTGTGCAACCTTTTGTTGGCTACAGGCTATTTTATGATCACATAATTCGTAGGTAGGCCGTCATTGTAAAATAAGAATTTGTTCTTAACTGACTTGCCTAGTTAAATAAAGGTTAAATTAAAATTAAAATGACAGCCCCTGAACCAGTATAACCTCAGGGGGTAGTTGTCAGCACTTCAGACAGTTGTGACACATGATATGCTATTGATTTATAAAACCTCAAATCCTCGTAATAATTCAGTTTCACAGAAATTGCACATAAAGGCAGTATACTGTTTTATTAATTTGTCACATGAGTACAGATGGAACCAGGCTTGTGTCTTTGAGACAAAAAAATACCAGCACATTAATTATAGAAAACAAATCCCAAAACATTATGGTAGATGAAGGCTACTAGAGAAGTGTTAATTGGCAACAAAACTAAACAATCAAACTGATATAGTTGGGTTCGGGGCTAAACCTCGAACAGAGAAAGGTTCAAATGGAAATAACATCTAACATGTGTGTAAGCCACACATCACCACAAGTACAGTATTGTATTTGTCAAAACTGAATGAAATCACACTTTGGTTTGTAAAAAAGTTACTGTGATAGCCCTTGATTGTGTGTCTAATTGTTTATCAATTGCCTGATGGTGAGTCTCTTGTGATAGTGACCTTATAAGAGGACCTTCTGTTTTTAGATCATATGATATCCTCACATGATCAAATTGGATTGAATGATGATCCAGTTCATGAAGTACCACTGTTTCAAAGTGAATCTAATACATTTTAGGTAATATGATTTTGGTTTTGAAATGCCTTGCTGCAAAGTTTTGTTTAAATTGTATATCATTTGCGAGAAGCTTTTTTATAAGTACATTGGAAATTCCCCTCATTACCAGTGGTGTGTATTCATGTGTGCCAAGGGAAGCCCTTTCATAATTGTCCTTCAATTCACAAGAGGGTGAATGTATCGCACAGGGGAAATCATCAGAGCGAGCGAAACAGCGCCCTCTGTCTCTCTACGTGTTGGTCATCTATCTGATGCTGTCTGGTCCAAACGAGTATGCCATTGTTGCCGCCCTTAGCATTGAAAGCAAGGGAAGTCAGCGAGCATTTGGTTTCCCTTGACAAAAAAAATATAAAAAAGATGTACCAATCTGCGTTGATCTAATCTGAGCGAGCTCAACTGTGAATGGTCCTGGCGCACCAAAAAAAGGTGGATTTGGCATCACTCCTATCAAATCCCGTTGAGAGCATAGGTCATTGACAGAAAAACTTGAATTGTTGCATCTCCTTGTGTTGTTGTCCTCAGGTAGCTAAAATTGTCCCTTTCCTAAATTAGCCATGGATGGAGATAGGGATTTGGACTTTTTTAAAGTCTGGTTTTGTTTAATTCTCCGTACTAGCCAATGATTAAAACTTATTCTAATCCATCCATTAATTCCTACATTGTTGTGCCCCTGGCCTGAGAGGATGGAAGTTCAATATGTAGCTAGATGTAGAAGGCTGATGTTAAACTAGCTAACGTTGTCCATGAATGGAAGTTAGTTTAGCGAGCAAGCATTTTAGCCAGGTAGCCTAGGACAACAAAAAATAAAAGAGTGTACTGCATGACAAAGTGATAGACCATTTCGTCAACATGAAAGAGAGCAGCATGGCATTGGCTAGTAGGGTGAGTCAACATGTTTTTCTACTTGCACGAACGCGCACACAAACACACACACACACACAGAAATCAGAACCATGGACAGCCACGTCATATTTAGCTTACGTTGATTGGACTAAATCGTTTTTGGTATATTTTAGTTGTCACTGTACTATACTAAGCAGAGGGGATTTGATGATGTTGAAATGGTGCTGGAATAGTGGAGGCAGCGCCTGTTTTGTGAAAAAACAAATGTGGGGTTGAATTTATTCTGCCACTGTCTTCTTACTGTCTCTGTCTTAAGACCTATATATCACGGTAAAAACGTGTATAAATTAAGCTTTTAGAGCAAACAACGCAATTATCACAACACATACAGTGCATTCGAAAAGTATTCATATCCCTAAACTTTTTCCACATTTTGTTACCTTGCTGCCTTATTCTAAAATTGATTAAATTGTTTTCCCTCATCAATCTACACACAATACCCCATAATGACAAAGCAAAAACAGGTTTTTAGAAGTTTGCAAATGTATAAAATAAAATTAACAGAAATATGACATTTACATAAGTATTCAGACCCTTTATTCAGTACTTTGTTGAATCACCTTTGGCACCGATTACATCCTCGAGTCTTCTTTGGTATGACGCTACAAGCTTGGCACACCTGTATTTGGGGAGTTTCTTCCATTCTTCTGTGCAGATCCTCTCAAATTCATTCAGGTTGAATGGGGAGCGTCGCTGCACATTATTTAATCTATTTTAGAATAAGGCTGTAACGTAACAAAATGTGGTAAAAGTCAAGGGGTGTGAAAACTTTCTGAATGCTCTGTAGGTTGTAATTGGCTTGGCTTCCGCAGTGATTTGACCCGCACCGCTACTGCTCATTACTTACATGTTTAAATCCAAACCAATACTGGTGTAATGTAAAGAATGTGAAACCAGGTTGAACAGTTTTGGTTATCTTCCCTGTCAAGACAGATTATAAGTGATGAGTAATGCATGCAGTCATTGATAACCAACCTTATGTGAATGAATTCCCAAACACTTTTCCAATGCAACTTTCAGGGTTATTGAGTGCAATAGAGTACAATAAAATACACATACAGTAATATGGTGACCATATGCCTGAATATGATTTAGAAGAGGCAACTGTGTGAAATTGGAATGATACAGAACTACAGCCTACTACGTCGTTCCACTCATAACTGGGTTAGGGTGGATCCCGTAGTAGTGATCATCAGGCTAGATAGAGTAAGCTATCACTATAGTCAAATATTATGGATATAGTGACAAGATACTTGTCACTTCATCCTAACAATGGGAGTTGTCCACAAAGCAGCACGGTGGGCTCTCTAGCTCCCGCCTCTCCTTTCTTTGGATTGATGGAGACATCTTAGTATTTTAATATATTTTTGAATATTCGATGAGGGTTGTTGACATCAACCGCCTGTATTCAATGGAGAGATGCTATGCCACTAGCGTCATGCCGTGAATATGTATAGCCATCTTGAGACAACTCCAACATAAAGGGTTTTTTCTCAAAGTTGCGGGGATGTCACGTGTCCTACTTATATCAGTCGTTACAACCTATGCATTATGACACTTCTATTCAATTAAATAAACCTCACGTAGCAAATAAGCAATACATTTTTTGTTGTTGACCAAGTTCGACACTCTCATTGAACCTCCATACAAAAACTCATTTTTTGGTGGGCGGAACAACGTCATCTGCTGGAAGGAGACAGATTTTCCGCTGAGTTGGACCTCTCTTCTTCCTCTCTGGTGGTGTGACCCGAATCAGCGCCAAGCAAGCAGCGTGACGTTCTTTTCATGTGCAGTAAAATTGTTTCTCACCACAAATTAGCCTTGGGCTTGTTTCATAACCAGAAAGCAGCAAAATCTGACACAATCTAACAATTAACTTGATTCATACATTTTTAAAGTACTAATTCTCTGTGGCCCATAATGAATGTTCCCACTGTTTCTACTCATGTAGATCCAGGGTCGTGCACATACCTTTCAGGGGGAAAGTGCTCAAACTGAAAAAAGTTAATAAAAAATTACTTTATTATATGAATTATCTTCTAACTCAATATATAGTGCATTTGGAAAGTATTCAGACCCCTTGACTTTTTCAACATTTTGTTACTTTACAGCCTAATTCTAAAATGTATTAAGCTTGTTTTTTCCCTCATCATTCTACACACAGTACCCTATAATGACAAAGCAACAACAGGTTTTTCCCATTCTTCTCTGCGGATACTCTCAAACTCTGTCAGGTTGGATGGGGAGCGTTGATGCACAGCTATTTTCAGGTCTCTCTAGAGATGTTCGATCGGGTTCAAGTCCAGGCTCTGGCTGGGCCATTCAAGGACATTCAGAGTCTTGTCCCGAAGCCACTCCTGCGTTGTCTTGGCTGTGTGCTTTGGGTCGTTGTCCTGTTGGAAGTTGAACCTTTGCCCCAGTCTGAGGTCATGAGAGCTCTGGAGCAGGTTTTCATCAAGGATCTCTCTGTACTTTGCTCCGTTCATCTGTCCCTTGATCCTGACTGGTCTCCCAGTCCCTGCCGCTGCAAAACAGGTGGTGCCAGGTTTCCTCCAGACGTGACGCTTGGCATTCAGGCCAAAGAGTTCAATCTTGGTTTCATCTGACCAGAGAATCTTGTTTCTCATGGTCTGAGAGTTCTTTAGGTGCCTTTTGGCAAACTCCAAGTGGGCTGTCATGTGCCTTTTACTGAGGAGTAGCTTCCACCTGGCCACTCTACAATAAAGGCCTGATTGGTGGAGTGCTGCAGAGATGGTTGTCCAGAGCAACTCTGGAGCTCTGTCAGAGTGACTTGGTCACCTCCCTGACCAAGGCCCTTCTCCCCCGATTGCTCAGTTTGGCCAGGCGGACAGCTCTAGAAAGGGTCTTGGTGCTTCCAAACTTCTTCCATTTAAGAATGATGAAGGCCACTGTGTTCTTGGGGACCTTCAATGATGCAGACATTTTTTGGTACCCTTCCCCAGATCTGTGCCTCGACACAATCCTGTCTCGAGCTCTACGGACAATTTCTTCGACCTCATGGCTTGGTTTTTGCTCTGACCTGCACTATCAACTGTGGGACCTTATATAGACAGGTGTGTGCCTTTCCAAATAATGTCCAATCAATTGAATTTACCACAAGTGGACTCCAATCAAGTTGTAGAACCATCTCAAGGATGATCAATGAAAACTGGATGCACCTGAGCTCAATTTCAAGTCTCATAGCAAAAGGTCTGAGTACTTATGTAAATAAGGTGTTTATGCTTTTTATTCTTATTACATTTGCAAAAATGTCTAAAAACCTGTTTTGGCTTTGTCATTATGGGGTATTGTGTGTACATTGATGAGGGGAAAAACATATTTAATCCATTTTAGAATAAGCCTGTAATGCAACAAAATAGTGGGGGAAAATCTAATTAGCATGATATGTTACATTTGCTGTACATAAGACAGGTTACTTAAGGCAAAAAATAGACTCTTATGGGACTCCCAATCACAGACGGATGTGATGCCGCCTTGGTCCAGAACTCTTTAAGCACTAAGCATGAATAGACATGTTTTCCACCCAATCAAAGAATCAGAGAATGAATCTAGTACTGAAAGAATAAGCTACAGCTAGCTATAACTGCAGTGCATACAATGTGGAGAGTAGTTGACTGAAAGAGACAGAAAGACAATAGTTGAAGAGTTTTTTTTACCTGGTCACAGACAGCTGATTAATCAATCAATCAATCAAATGTATTTATGAAGCCCTTTTTACATCAGCCAATGTCACAAAGTGCTATACAGAAACCCAGCCTATAACCCCAAATAGCAAGCAATGCAGATGTAGAAGCAGTACATGGCCAAGATGTTCAAACATTCATAGATAACCAGCAGAGTCAAATAATAATAATCACAGAGGTTGTAGAGGGTGCAACAGGTCAGCACCTCAGGAGTAAATGTCAGTTGGCTTTTCATAGCCGATCATTCAGAGTTAGAGACAGCAGCTGCGGTAGAGAGAGAGAGTTGAAAACAGCAGGTCCGGGACAAGGTAGCGGGTTCCATAGCCGCAGGCAGAACAATTGAAACTGAAGCAGCAGCATGACCAGGTGGACTGGGGACAGCAAGGAGTCATCAGGCCAGGTAGTCCTGCGGCATGGTCCTAGGGCTCAGGTCCTCCGAGAGAAGAGAGAAAGAGAGAATTAGAGAGAGAGAGAATTAGAGGGAGCATACTTAAATTCACACAGGACACCGGATAAGACAGGATAAATACTCCAGGTATAACAGACTGACCCTAGCCCCCCGACACATAAACTATTGCAGCATAAATACTGGTGGCTGAGACAGGAGGGGTCGGGAGACACTGTGGCCCCATCCGACGATAACCCCGGACAGGGCCAACCAGGCAGAATATAACCCCACCCACTTTGCCAAAGCACAGCCCCCACACCACTAGAGGGATATCTTCAAACCACCAACTACCCTGAGACAAGGCCGAGTATAGCCCACAAAGATCTCCCCCACGGCACGAACCCGAGTGGGGCAAAACCCGGACAAAGATCACGTAAGTGACTCAACCCACTCAAGTAACGCACCCCTCCTAGGGACAGCATGGAAGAGCACCAGTAAGCCAGTGACTCAGCCCCCGAAATAGGGTTAGAGGCAGAGAATGCCAGTGGAGAGAGGGGAACTGGCCAGGCAGAGACAGCAAGGGCGGTTCGTTGCTCTGTCGTGGCTGAATCAGCCTTTCCGTTCACCTTCACACCCCTGGGCCATACTACACTCAATCATAGGACCTACTGAAGAGATGAGTCTTCAATAAAGACTTAAAGGTTGAGACCGAGTCTGCGTCTCTCACTTGGATAGGCAGACCATTCCATAAAAATGGAGCTCTATAGGAGAAAGCCCTGCTTCCAGCTGTTTGCTTAGAAATTCTATGGACAATAAGGAGGCCTGCGTCTTGTGACCGTAGCGTACGTGTAGGTATGTACGGCAGGACCAAATCGGAAAGATAGGGAGGAGCAAGTCCATGTAATACTTTGTAGGTTAGCAGTAAAACCTTGAAATCAGCCCTAGCCTTAACAAGAAGCCAGTGTAGAGAAGCTAGTACTGGAGTATTATGATCACATTTTTTGGTTCTAGTCAAGATTCTAGCAGCTGTGTTTAGCACTAACTGAAGTTTACTTAGTGCTTTATCCTGGTAGCCGGAAAGTAGACCATTGCAATAGTCTAATCTAGAAGTGACAAATGCATGGATTAATTTTTCCGCATCATTTTTCGACAGAAAGTTTCAGATTTTTGCAATTTTACGTAGATGGAAAAAAGCTGTCCTTGAAACAGTCTTGATATGTTCGTCAAAAGAGAGATCAGGGTCCAGAGTAACGCCGAGGTCCTTCACAGTTTTATTTGAGACGACTGTAGATCAAGATTATTTGTCAGATCCAACAGAAGATCTCTTTGTTTCTTGGGACCTAGAACTAGCATCTCTGTTTTGTCTGAGTTTAAAAGTAAAACATTTGCCGCCATCCACTTCCTTATGTCTGAAATACAGGTATCCAGGGAGGGCAATTTTGGGGCTTCACCATGTTTCATCAAAATGTACAGCTGTGTATCGTCCGCATAGCAGTGAAAGTTAGCATTATGTTTCCGAATGACATCACCAAGAGGTAAAATATATAGTGAAAACAATAGTGGTCCTGAAACGGAACCTTGAGGAACACCGACATTTACAGTTGATTTCTCAGAGGACAAAACATCCACAGAGAGAAACTAATATCTTTCCGACAGGTAAGACCTAAACCAGGCCAGAACTTGTCCGTGTAGACCAGTTTGGGTTTCCAATCTCTCCAAAAGAATGTGGTGATTGATGGTATCAAAAGCATCACCAAGGTCTAGGAGCACAAGGACAGATGCAGAGCCTTGATCTGACGCCATTAAAAGGTAATTTACCACCTTCATGAGTGCAGTCTCAGGGCTATGATGAGGTCTAAAACCAGACTGAAGCGTTTCGAATACATTGTTTGTCTTCAGGAAGGCAGCAACTGCTTTTTCACACATTTTTGAGAGGAATGGGAGATTCGATATAGGTCGATTAGTTTAAAAAATATTTTCTGGGTCAAGGTTTGGCTTTTTCAAGAGAGGCTTTATTACTGCCACTTTTAGTGAATTTGGTACACAGCCGGTGGATAGGGAGCCATTTATTATGTTCAACATAGGAGGGCCAAGCACAGGAAGCAGCTCTTTAAGTAGTTTAGTTGGAATAGGGTCCAGTATGCAGCTTGAAGGTGTCAAGAGATATAGTATTACAAAACTTGAGTGTCTCCCTTGATCCTAGGTCCTGGCAGTGTTGTGCAGACTCAGGACAACTGATCTTTGGAGAAATATGCAGATTTAAAGAGGAGTCCATAATTTGCTTTCTAATGATCATAATCTTTTCGTCAATGAAGTTCATGAATGTATCACTGCTGAAGTGAAAGCCATCCTCTCTTGGAGAATGCTGCTTTTTAGTTAGCTTTGCAACAGTATCAAAAATAAATGTTGTATCGCTCTTATTCTCCTCAATTAAGTTGGAAAAATAGGATGATCGAGCAATGAGAGCTCTTCGATACCGCACGGTACTGTCTTTCCAAGCTAATCGGAAGACTTCCAGTTTGGTGTACCGCCATTTACATTCCAATTTTGTGGAAGCTTGCTTCAGGGCTCGGGTATCTGTATACCAGGGAGCTAATTTCTTATGACAAATGTTTTTAGTTTTTAGGGTTGCGACTGCATCTAGAGTATTACGCAAGGTTAAATTTAGTTCCTCAGTTAGATCCACAATATTTATTCCATGGGACAAAACTAGGTCCAGAGTATGACTGTGGCAGTGAGTAGGTCCGGAGACATGTTGGACAAAACCCACTGAGTCGATGAAAGCCTTTTGGAGTGTGTCTGTGGACTTTTCCATTTGAATATTAAAGTCACCAAAAATGTGAATATTATCGCCCATAACTACAAGGTCCGATAAGAATTCAGGGAACTCAGTGAGCAACGCTGTATACGTCCCAGGAGGCCTGTAAACAGTAGCTCTAAAAAGTGATTGAGTAGGCTGCATAGATTTCATGACTAGAAGCTCAAAAGACAAAAACGCAGTCATTTTTGGGGGGGTAAATGGAAATTTGGTATCGTAAATGTTAACAACACCTCCACCTTTGCGGGATGTGCGGGGGATATGGTCACTAGTGTAACCAGGAGGAGAGGCCTCGTTTAACACAGTAAATTCATCAGGCTTAAGCCATGTTTCAGTCAGGCCAATCACATCAAGATTATGATCAGTGATTAGTTAATTGACTATAACTGCCTTGGAAGTGAGGGATCTAACGTTAAGTAGACCTATTTTGAGACGTGAGATATCACAATCTCTTTGGATAATGACAGGAATGGAGGAGGTCTTTATTCCAGTGAGATTGCTAAAGCGAGCACCGCCATGTTTAGTTTTGCCAAACCTAGATCGAGGCACAGACACGGTCTCAATAGGGTTAGCTGAGCTGACTACGCTGACTGTGCTAATGTCAGACCCCACTATTCTGGCAGGCTTGCTAACAGCCTGCTGCCTGGCCCACACCCTATTTCATTGTGGAGCTAGAGGAGTTAGAGCCCTGTCTATACTCATAGATAAGATGAGAGCACCCCTCCAGCCAGGATGGAGTCCGTCACTCCTCAGCAGGCCAGGCTTGGTCCTATTTGTGGGTGAGTCCCAGAAAGAGGGCCAATTATCTACAAATTCTATCTTTTGGGAGGGGCAGAAAACAGTTTTCAACCAGTGATTGAGTTGTGAGACTGCTGTAGAGCTCATCACTCCCCCTAACTGGGAGGGTGCCAGAGACAATTACTCGATGCCGACACATCTTTCTAGCTGATTTACATGCTGAAGCAATGTTGCGCTTGGTGACCTCTGACTGTTTCATCCTAACATCGCTGGTGCCGACGTGGATAACAATATTCCTATACTCTCTACACTCGCCAGTTTTAGCCTTAGCCAGCACCATCCTCAGATTAGCCTTAACGTCAGTAGCCCTGCCCCCTGGTAAACAGCGTATGATCGCTGGATGATTCGCCAATGACTAGGGTTTTCAATTTGTCAGAGCCAATGGTGGGAGGCTTCGGCATCTCAGACCCCGTAACGGGTGGAGGAGAGACCAGAGAAGGTTTGGCCTCTGACTCCGACTCGTTGCTTAATGTTGGTTTCTGTTGGCTGAATGAGCGACACCGGTTGAGTATTCCTACAGCATTTCCTTACAGAAGTGTGAGGGGATTTATACTACTATCTGTGCTTGTTGGTGGCAAAGACGCTGTTTCATCCTTTCCTACACTTAAATTACCCTTGCCTAACGATTGCGTCTGAAGCTGGGCTTGCAGCACGGCTATCCTCACTATGCGATCGTTCTCCTGTATAATATGAGTGCAGCGACTGCAATTAGAAGGCACAATGTTAATGTTACTACTTAGCTTCGGCTGGTGGAGGTCCTGTAGAGCCATGTCCAGATAAAGCGTCCAAGTAATTAAAAAGTAAAAACTGTAAAGTTGGCAGGTAGCAAAGTAACGTTGGCAACACATAAACAAGTCCACAAGTTGTGACAGGAAATGACAATGCTGTTGTGCACTGAAGTCCACAAGCGAAGGGAAGCACAGACTAGCACTGACTGGAATATGTTCCGGGATTCCTCCGATGGAATTAAGGAGTAAACCACATCAGTCATTGGCTTCATCAATAACTGCATCGATGACGTCATCCCCACGGTGATCGTACGTACATACCCCAAACAGAAGCCATGGATCACAGGCAACATCCGCACTGAGCTAAAGGCTAGAGCTGACAATTTAAAGTAGCAGAATTGTAACCCGGAAGCTTATAAGACATCCCGCTATGCCCTCCGACGAACCATCAAACAGGCAAAGCGTCAATAAAGGACTAAGATCGAATCATACTCAACCGGTTCTGATGCTCGTCGGATGTGGCAGGGCTTGCAAACCATTACAGACTACAAAGTGAAGCACAGCCGAGAGCTGCCCATTGACACGAGCCTACCAGATGAGCTAAACTAATTCTATGCTCGCTTCGATGCAAATAACACTGAAACATGCATGAGAGCACCAGCTGTTCTGGAAGACCGCGTGATCACGCTCTCCGCAGCCGATGTGAGTAAGACCTGAAAACAGGTCAACATTCACAAGGCCGCAGGGCCAGACAGATTACCAGGACATGTACTGCGAGCACGCGCTGACAACTGGCAAGCGTCTTCACTGACATTTTCAACCTCTCCCTGTCCGAGTAAACATGTTTTATGCAGACCACCATAGTGCCTGTGCCCAAGAACACTAAGGTAACCTGCCTAAACGACTACCGACCCGTGACACTCACGTCTGTAGCCTTGTGCTTCGAAAGGCTGGTCATGGCTTACATCAACACCATTATCCCAGAAGCCCTGAAACCCACCCCAACAGATCCACAGATGATGCAATCTCTATTGCACTCCACACTGCCCTTTCCCACCTGGACAAAAGGAACACCTATGTGAGAATGCTGTTCATTGATTACAGCTCAGTGTTCAACACCATAGTGCCCTCAAAGCTCATCAATAAGCTAAGGATCCTGGGACTAAACACCTCCCTCTGCAACTGGATCCTGGACTTCCTGACGGGCCGCCCCCAGGTGGTAAGGGTACGTAACAACACATCCGCCACGCTGATCCTCAACACAGGGGCCCCTCAGGGGTGCGTGCTCAGTCCCCTCCTGTACTCCCTGTTCACTCATGACTGCATGGCCAGGCACGACTCCAACACCATCATTAAGTTTGCCGATGACACAACAGTGGTAGGCCTAGTCACCGACAACGACGAGACAGCCTATAGGGAGGTCAGAGACCTGGCCGTGTGGTGCCAAGACAACAACCTTTCCCTCAACATGATCAAGACAAAGGAGATGATTATGGACTACAGGAAAAAGAGGACCGAGCATGCCACTATTCTCATCGACGGGGCTGCTGTGGAGCAGGTTGAGAGCTTCAAGTTCCTTGGTGTTCACATCACCAACAAACTAACATAGTCCAAGCACATCAAGACAGTCGTGAAGAGGGCATGACAAAACCTATTCCCCCTCAGGAGACTGAAAAGATTTGGCATGGGTCCTCAGATCCTCAAAAGGTTCTACAGCTGCACCACCGAGAGCATCCTGACTGGTTGCATTGCTGCCTGGTATGGCAACTGCTCGGCCTACGACCGCAAGGCACTTACAGAGGGTAGTGCAAACGGCCCAGTACATCACTGGGGCCAAGCTTCCTGCCATCCAGGACCTCTATACTCGGCGGTGTCAGAGGAAGGACCTAAAAATTGACTCCATCCACCCTAGTCATAGACTGTTCTCTCTGCTACCGCACGGCAAGTGGCACCGGAGCACCAAGTCTAGGTCCAAGAGGCTTCTAAAAAGCTTCTACCCCCAAGCCATAAGACTCCTGCACACCTAATCAAAGGGCTACCTAGACTATTTGCATTGCCCCCCCCCGTCTTTTACACCGCTGCTACTCTCTGTTGTTATCATCTATGCATAGCACTTTAAGAACTCTACCTACATGTACATATTACCTCAACTAACCAGTGCCCCCTCACATTGACTCTGTACTGGTAACCCCCGTATATAGTCTCGCTATTGTTATTTTACTGCTGCTCTTTAATTACTTGTTACTTTTATTTCTTAATCTTTTTTTAACTGCATTGTTGGTTAGGGGCTCGTAAGTAAGCATTTCACTGTTGTATTTGGAGCATTTGACTAATACCATTTGATTTCATTTTGACTTGATTTGCTCAATCTACACACAATACCCCATAATACCAAATCGAAAACAGGGTTTTAGACATTTTTGCGAAGTTCTAAAATAAAATAAAACAGGAATACCTTATTTACATACGTTTTCAGACCCTTTGCTATGAGACTCGAAATTGAGCTCAGGTGCTTCCTGTTTTCATTGATCATCCTGGAGATGTTTCTACAACTTGATTGGAGTCCACATGTGGTGAATTCAATTGATTGGACATGATTTGGAAAGGCACACACCTGTCTATATAAGGTCCCACAGTTGACATTGCATGTCAGAGCAAAAACCAAGCCCTGAGGCTCCGAGACAGGATTGTGTCGAGGCACAGATCAGGGGAAGGGTACCAAGAAATGTCTGCAGCATTGAAGGTTGCCAAGAACACAGTGGCCTCCATCATTCTTAAATGGAAGATGTTTGGAACCACCTAGACTCTTCCTAGAGCTGGCCGCCCGGCAAAACTGAGCAATCAGGGGGGAAGGGCCTTGGTCGGAGAAGTGACCAAGAAACCGATGGTCACTCTGACAGAGCTCCAGAGTACCTCTGTGGAGATGGGAGAACCTTCCAGAAGGACAACCATCTCTGCAGCACTCCACCAATCAGGCCTTTATGGTAGCCAGACGGAAGCCACTCCTCAGTAAAAGGCACATGACAGCCAGCTTGGAGTTTGCCAAAAGGCACCTAAAGGACTCTCAGACCATGAGAAACAAGATTCTCTGGTCTGATGAAACCAAGAAACTCTTTGACCTGAATGCCAAGCGCCACGTCTGGAGGAAACCTGTCACCATCACTACGGTGTTGCATGGTGGCAGTGTCATGCTGTGGGGATGTTTTTCAGTGGCAGGGACTGGGAGACTAGTCAGGATCGAGGAAAATATGAACGGAGCAAAGTACAGAGATCCTTGAATAAAATCTTCTCCAGAGTGCTCAGGATCTCAGACTGGCGAAGGTTCACCTTCCAGCAGGAAAATTACCATAGGCACATAGCCAAGACAACGCAGGAGTGACTTCGGGACAAGTTTCTGAATGTCCTTGAGCGGCCTAGCCAGAGCCCGGACTTGAACCCGATCGAACATCTCTGGAGAAACTTGAAAATGCTACCAAAGTTCTAAAACAATCGACCACTGCTACTCCAACTTCCGGGATGCCTTCAAGGCCCTCCTCCATCCTCCCTTTGGCAAACCTGATAATGACTCCATTTTGCTCCTCCCTTCCTATAGGCAGAAACTCAAACAGGAGGTACCCGTGCTAAGGACTATTCATCGCTGGTCTGACCAATTGGAATCCACGCTTCAAGATTGTTTTGATCACGCGGACCATTTAACCACTGTAAGGTGACTGGGAATATGGCCGAATGCAAACAGTGTAGTTATTCCCTCCATAAGGCAATCAAACATTCAAAACTGGAGTCACAACTGGAGTCACTGCTCAGACATGAGACGTACTGTATGTGGCAGGGTCTACAGACAATCACGGACTACAAAGGGAAAAGCAGCCACGTCGTAGACACCGACTTCTTAATTCCAGACAATCTAAACACCTTCTTTACCCGTTTGAGGATAACACAGTGCCACCAACGTGGGACTGTGGACTCTCCTTCTCCATGGCAGATGTGAGTAAGACATTTAAGCATGTTAACCCTCGCATGGCTCCCTAGCCGCGTCGTCAGAGCATGCGCAGACCAGCTGGCTGAAGTGTTTACGGACATATTCAATCTCTCCCTATCCCAGTCTGCTGACCCACATGCTTCAAGATGGCCACCATTGTTCCTGTTCCCAAGAAAGCAAAAGTAACTGTACTAAATGACTATTGCCCCGTAGCACTCACTTCTGTCATCATGAGGTGCTTTGAGAGACTAGTCAAGGATAATATCACTTCCACCTTATCTGACACCCTAGACCCACTTCAATTTGCTTACCGGCCCAATAGATCAACAGACGATGCAATCGCCATCGCACTGCACACTGCCCTATCCCATCTGGACAAGAGAAATACCTATGCAAGAATGCTGTTCATTGACCGGTAGCTGAGCATTCAACACCATAGTACCCTCCAAGCTCATCATTAACCTTGAGGCCCTGTGCAACTGGGTCCTGGACTTCCTGAGGGGCCGCCCCCCAGTTGGTGAAGGTAGGAAACAACACCTCCACAAAGTTGCGTGCTCAGCCCCCTCCTGTGCTCCCTGTTCACCCATGCCTGCATGGCCACACACGCCTCCAGATCAATCATCACGTTTGCAGACGACACAACAGTAGTAGACTTGATTACCAACAATGACGAGACTCTGGGAGTGTGGTGCAAGGAAAATAACCTCTCACTCAACGTGAACAAAACAAAGGAGATGATTGTGGACTTCAGGAAACAGCAAAGGGAGCACCCCCCTATCCACATCGACGGGACCAATGTGGAGAAGGTGGAAAGCTTCAAGTTCCTTGGCGTACACATCACTGACAAACTGAAATGATCCACCCACACAGACAGTGTGGTGATGAAGGCGCAACAGCACCTCGTCAACCTCAGGAGGCTGAAAAAATGTGGCATACCACCTAAAACCCTCACAAACTTTTACAGATGCACAATTGAGAGCATCCTGTCGGGCTGTATCACCACCTGGTACGGCAACTGCACCGGCCGCAAACCGCAGGGCTCTCCAGAGGGTGGTGCAGTCAGCCCAACGGGAGCAAACTACCTACCCTTCAGGACACCTACAGCACCCGATGTCACAGGAAGGCCAAAAAGTTCATAAAGGACAACAACCACCCGAACCACTGCCTGTTTACCCCGCTATCATCCAGAAGGCGAGGTCAGCACAGGTGCATCAAAGCTGGGACCAAGAGACTGAAAAAGGGCTTCTATCTCAAGGCCATCAGACTGTTAAATAGCCATCACTAGCACATTAGAGGCTGCTTTCCTATATACATAGACTTGAAATCTCTGGTAACTTTAATAATGGGACACTAGTCACTTTAATAATGTTTACATATTTTGCATTACTCATCTCATATGTATATACTGTATTCTATTCTATTCTACTGTATCTTAGTCTATGCCGCTCTGACATTGCTCGTCCAAATATTTATTTGTTCATAATTCAATTATTTTACTTATATTTGTGTGTATTGTGTGTATTGTTGTGAAGTTGTTAGATATTACTGCACTGTTTGAGCTACAGTAGAAACACAAGCATTGCGCTACACCCGCAATAACATCTGCTAAACTCGTGTATGTGCCCAATAAAATTGTATTTGATTTGAAAAAAAGCTGTGCAGCGACGCTCCCCATCCAACCTGACAGAGCTTGATAGGATCTGCAGAGAAGAATGGGAGAAACTCCCCAAATACAGGTGTGCCAAGCTTGTAGCATCATACCCCAAGAAAACTTGAGGCTGTAATAGCTGCCAAAGGTGCTTCAACAAAGTACTGAGTAAAGGGTCTGAATACTTATGTAAATAATGTAAATGTAATATTTAATGTATTTTTATAATTTTTTGCAAAAAAATCTATAACCTGTTTTTGCTTTGTCTTAATGGGGTATTGTGTGTAGATTGATGAGGGGGAAACTATTTAATCCATTATAGAATTAGGCTGTAACGTAACATAATGTGGAAAAAGTGAAGGGTCTGAATTATTTCCGAATGCACTGTATATATTATACCCCCAACCAAAACGGCACTTGGCAAGTGGGAGGGCAAAGAGGCATGGGCTGGGCACAGGGTGACTCCTATCTGTGCACGTGCCTGTAAAGATTCCACATTGTACATTATTACACACTAAGTCCTAGACAGACATAAAGATCCATATCGTCATGATAGTTAGATGCCAGGAATGTGTCCATCAGGTCTAGGATTCAGCACATACTTTACACCACATCAGTTGCACGTTTTCTTGATCGGCCTTACGTCGACATTAAACAGTCCCCATTCTATCCCCTTGTCTTGGTTTTTCCCTTTTGAATTGCATTTAGGCAAACTATAATGTAAGAAGTAATGACTACTGTAATGACTTTCAATATGGCTGGTTTTCAGAGTCGTTAAAGGGTGCCCGGGTCCTGGTGACTGGTGCCAGTGCGGGAATAGGTGAACAAATGGCATATCACCTCGCCGGCTTTGGTGCCCAGGTGGTTATTACAGCCAGGAGGGAAAAGGTTCTACAGCAGGTCAGTAACACTTCAATTAGGTGTTTTCATCAATGTCTATGTCTCTAGCCATTAGTTCTCCCACTTAACTCTATGACAATGCCCTCCAGTGGGTGGTGAAGACGGCCCAGTACATATACTCGAAACGGTGCCTGAGGAAGTCTTGCACCCTCATCATGGACCCCACACACCCCAGCCACGAGCTGCTCACTCTGGTACCGTCGGGTAGACGGTATCAGAGCATGAGGTCTGTTACCACTAGGCTCAGAGACAGTTTGTATCTACAAGCCATCAGTAGGCTGAACACTTGAACTGGACTGACCACCTGCACTGACTCTCCACTCCTTAGCACACATGCACTCACTCACGCACACATCCACACAGACATACACACACTATCATACACGTTCATGCTATGCACACATCACAACTGCTGCTACCAGACTCTTATTTACTATTGCTAATGCTACACAATTGAAACACTTGCCCCCAATTCCCCCCTTCCCTGATACGTGTAAATATTGGACTATAAATGTTGCCTTCCTATATTATACTTCTGCTAAACTGTTTATTCTATTCTCCTGAGCCATTTACTTTGTTTGTATTCTTATCTTTTATTATTTATTATTGCATTGTCGAGAACGAACCTGCAAGTAAGCATTTCATTGGACGGTATACCATGTGTATCCTGTACATACAGTACGTTAATAAAACGTGTTTTTCATGATTATGTTACCCTTATGCAAACATTCACTTGTATTGCAGGTAGCAGAGAAATGCCAGGTGTTGGGGGCCCCGAAAGCTCTATACATAGCAGCAGACATGGCCAATCCGTCTGACCCAGAGAGAGTGGTGAAGTTTGCTGTGGACAAGCTGGGAGGACTGGACTACCTGGTGCTGAATCACTTAGGATCCAGCCCATTCACTATGTGGGATGGAGATGTGGAACACACTAGATGGTTAATGCAGGTGGGGTAACTTAATCACAAGTACTGCTATATCACATATACCACTATGCTCTTATCCAGAGCACCTTACAGTGGTGAGCGCATACGTTTTCATACTGCCCCCCCCCCCCCCTTGGGAATCAACCCCCCAACCCTGGTGTTGCATGCGCCATGCTCTACCAATGGAGCCACACAGGACTAACTTTCTTCCTGCTTCATTTCTTTTTCACAGGTGAATTTCCTCAGCTATCTGCAGATGGCAAAGACAGCTCTGCCTACCCTTGAGCAGAGTAAGGGTTCCATTGTGGTCGTCTCCTCCTTGTTAGGTAAATGAGAGCTCTTCTCTCTACACAAAGTGTTCTAATGCTGCTTTTCGACTGTAACACCAGTGTTACACTAGTGTATACACCCTTATGTTATGCTAGTGAAATTGTGTTTCCATAGCCAGGGCTGAGTGAGGAGCAGAATCAACCATCTCTGCATCATCGAAACATTTACTTTATGAGAAGGTGTTGATGTCCACAGTTAGCCATTGTTATGTAAATGCCAGCTAAAAAGTACCGGTGGCCTGGCTTTGGCACCAAGTGAGAGCAGATCCACCGGAGACATGACCCAGTGAGACACGGGTGCCGGCCCGTGTAGATGGAAACAGAAAAGTCTGATGCTTTTGGGTAAAACACTGGAGTAAATCCTATATGGAAATGCACCATTAAGTGACCCTTAACCTATGATTGGCTAGTGTTTTGGTCCTTCAGGAAAAATGAGCAGTCCGTTTGTGGCTCCCTACACGTCCACCAAGTTTGCCCTGAACGGCTTCTTTGGGACGTTGCAGCATGAGCTTGCCATGCAGAGGAGCAACGTGTCCATCACCATCTGCATCCTGGGCCTGATAGATACAGACTCAGCTATGGAGAAAGTCAGGTGAGCTATTTTTGATACCAAGTTCAGTCAAGTTTAATATTACATTATGTAAACTTAAACCTGGAATACAGTCAATGATTTAATGATTGACCTGATTGATGGTTGTTACATGCAAATACAATTATCCTTGGACACGTTTCAAATAGTCACCTTTGTTTGTATTACAGGGGCATCACCAACATCCAAGCCTGGCCGGCCAGTGAGGCGGCTCTGCACATCATCACTTCTGGAGCCACGCAACAGACAGAGTCTTACTATCCCTGGTTCTGGTACTATGGCTGTCTCATCAGAGACTGGTCCCCCTACTTCAGGGACATGTCTTTACGTAACTTGTATAAATATTAACCATTTGCTTGAAATATACATTATGATAGAATCGCTTTTACATTTTTCCCTTTTTGTTTACACTTATTTGTTGATTTAAAAAAATGCTGTTACAGCCAACTTCTCTGACATTGATAATTTAAACACAGTTCTTTAAATGATAAACATTTCAGTATATATTAAGATTTTCATGTAAAACTGTGTTACTTGTTGGTCTTCTTCTTTGTATAATTGGTTGCTTTTCTGTGGTACATTTCTGCATGTTTCTGTCACAATTTGAACTTTGTCCAACACCTCTCTCATTGCTTTTGAATGATATCCACATGTAATCAACAGTACTGGGGAGTAGTGAACTACATACATGTAGGTCAACTAGTTATTTAATTACATTTTGCAGTAGCTTGGTGGGAGTTGAACGAAATTCAAATATTGGTAGTGTTTGTAGTAGTAAATAACTTTTTTTTGCCATGTAGCGATGTTGCTAACTACACACTACTGTTTTTGCAAAAATAAATAAAATATGGGTGAATTAGGCAAGAATTCTTTCTCAGCATCATACCTGCCCAATTCTCACTTGAAACCCTTTTTGTGTGCCTAATTCTCACTTTTTGTGTTTAATAGGCTATATTATCAATTCTTAACATCTGACTCTAGAGTGATCTGTTCTTGAAATTTGTAGTCTAGGACATTTCAGATTTACATATGATAATTTATCGCAAAGTAGTTTGGATGTAGTGATCTACTTTTTCAAAGTTCAGTAAACTATATTTTCTTAAGCTTAGCTTTAGTGTACCTTAACTTCTTCTAGTGTGAAGGAATTGGTAGCTTGGTAAACTATATTTTCAGAGTAGCTTCCCCAACACTGGTAATCAATAAGGGTAGGTTAAGGTTAATGTCAGGTAGTGTGTAGTACCTTTTTATAGCCTGATCAAGCAGACTGACTGCTGCACCCACGTTTAGTTTCTATGCGTCATAGCATGATCAGACTCCACCAGGATACCTTTTTTATTGCCTCAATGAACAATCCCCATGCCAACCACTCGAGGGCAGTGGCTGCTAAGAAATTAAGCAGAATTTAGACATGAGGCATTTTAGATTCAAACATGCTCATAGTAAATCTGGCATGATTTTTTTTAACCTCAAATCAAAGTTTATTGGTTTAGCAGATGTTATAGTGGGTGCAAATGCTTGTGTTACTAGGTCCTAACAATGCAGTAAAATGTCAAACAAGTACACAAATAATTAAAATGTAAAATTACAAAAACAAGAAATCAAGAACTTCGGGACGAATCCAATTAACAACCCAAATAGCACTGTAAGAGTAACCAAAATACATATATACACTGGAAGAATTTACACAAGAAATACTAAGAATGATATGTACAGCAGTAGATATATTAGAGTGAGCTACTGTATGTCGGTAATAGAGCATTTAAATACTCTGTGTGAAACGGGAAGTGTCCAGTGGTTTAATGTCTGTATGACATGGAACAGCAGCGTTGGCTTAGAGAGAGAGAGCGTGTGTGTGTGTGTGTGTGTGTGTGTGTGTGTGTGTGTGTGTGTGTGTGTGTGTGTGTGTGTGTGTGGTGTGTGTGTGTGTGTGTGTGTGTGTGTGTGTGTGTGTGTGTGTGTGTGTGTGTGTGTGTGTGTGTGTGTGTGTGTGTGTGTGTGTGTGTGTGTTTTGTGTGAGTGAGTGTGCATCACATGGTAGACAGCTAGTGATGGCTGTTCAACAGTCTGATGGCCTGGTAATAGAAGCTGTTTTTTACTCTCTTGGTCTTGACACTGATGCACCTGCACTATATCCGCTCGAGTGGCCTTCCCCAAATCCCCCTACCATGATATACCCTCAATGGAATACAAGTACTGTAGTGTACTGTAATGTGCATAAATCCATACTTCAGTAGTACGGTATTGTTTAATCCTTATTTTAATGCTCGCTTTCCCAGAGATGTATGATTGGGCTGGACTCTGGTGTACTCAATGAGCCTAGTGTTCTCTAGGGTGTATTTTCACTTACTTTTTTCGTCTTTAGTATATTTTAATTGTAAATCATAGCGGACACCCCCCACCACTACCACCCACCTTCCAACTACTACCCCACCACTCCATGTCCTAGCTTGTCACAGTAGGCTGTGTGGCATTCTGCCGGGAGGGGGAGGTCCCTGTTGTGTCCTGATGTCATTGTTCATCAGCCCAGCGGCCCTTCAGGCCTTTTACCAGCTCAGTGTAATCCATCTTGGTGGTCCACTGTATTTAAATACTGCACCTCAGGCGCCATCCCTACAAGAGACTAGGGAGCTCCATGTAACCTTGGGGTGTTGAAGTGAAGGTTAAAACATGGTGGGGCCGGTAGATTACATAATCATGATGTACTATTTCCCTGTGTAATGGAGGTGGTTCAGTGAACCTTGCTTGCATGCGAAGTAACCTTGCATGAGACCTGTAGTCTTGCGTTAGCTCCTCGGGCTAATGCTTGGGCTTTAGGTCAGCTCAGCTCAGCTAACACAGTATTGTGGCGTGCAGCAGCCCTAGGATTCGAACCCATTCTGTCCAACCTGTCTATGATATTCCTTTGAGTTGGCTGATTGATTAGAAGTGACCACCTCTGTCTTGACATGTTCGATCACATCTTAAATCAATATTGTATTGAAACAGATTGGTCCACTTAGAAATCAAGTCATTCTCCGAGGTTCCATTTGATATTGTGAGAAGATAGCATGGTCCTTTTAAAGAATGTTCAACTAAACAGAATCACACACACACATGTTGGGGCCTCTTGGGGAAGGGAGCAGGCACCGCCTGGGATAGCAGCCAGTAACACCTGCAACAGATTAGTGCTCCTAATGTTTGGTAATAAATCCCCTCACCCTCGTCTAGCATCTCCACCAAGCATGGAGCCCACGCATGGACACACACACACACACACACACACACACACACACACACACACACACACACACACACACACACACACACACACACACACACACACACACACACACACACACACACACACACACAAACACACACACACACACACACACACACACACACACACACACATGCACAGACACTCAACTTAAAACACACCAAAGAGACATGCACTGAAGACACACCCAGTCCAGCCAGGTTCTCAGACGGGATCCTACCATGATGTGTTGTTAGAGACTACAGTAGGGCATTGTTATTGACTGTGTACCTTGGATACTTCATTTTTGCATCATAGCAGCTGTATTTTGGTATTTGGACAGTTATATATCTTGACAACTTTATTGTTGACATGCAAAACATTTTGGAACTATATCAACAATGGATTAATGAAACAAATACCAAAATATAGATTTGGGTGGAATTTTCCTTCAAGTCACTCTAGTAATCTGATGAAATAAATGCCAATGGATACTATCATCGCGCTCGCTTTAATCAACCTATTATTCACCGAATATGTTTCTCATGGAGAGGAACTGCATAATACATTCCAATTTCATGCATACATTACTATCATCCACAATATGTGTATGAGACCAACAAAATGTGATTTGATTTTTGATTTGATGTAGGGTCTTTGTGCTGTCTCGTGATTTGCACCCTGCTGTAATGTCATGGAAATTAGATATTTGTGGAGAATGTGTGGCCCAGCAAGGCAAATGACAGAAAACATAATTAAGGAAATGTTTCTACTCTGTAGTTAAAAGCAACACGTCAGAGAACATGTGTTTGAATTTGGGGATTTGTGCCACCAGGCTGTCGAGATAGCAGAAATGTCATGCCATAATCATCCATCCATTAAAACAGTGTGGCGCACCACAACCATCAGCTGCTGATCTCAATTTATGGTATTGCCTGGCCCTGGGTGTTTGAGCACAAAGGACACCAGTCCACAAATCTTCATCCAATCGCCATCACTAGCTCCTGTGAGCAACATGGGAAGAATGGCTTTGGATGGTTAGTCAATGCTCTGAAGTGTGTGTGTGTGTGTGTGTGTGTGTGTGTGTGTGTGTGTGTGTGTGTGTGTGTGTGTGTGTGTGTGTGTGTGTGTGTGTGTGTGTGTGTGTGTGTGTGGCATTTATCATCCGTAGCCTGGAGAATGGGTGGCCCACTGGTGAGAATAGGACTCATGAATCTCCTCTCTGTTGGGGAAGGAAGGGAGGATGATGATGTGTAAATCACTAGCAAATGGTGATGTACAGCGAAGCATCTCCTCTATCTCTGGTGGAGGTCCTATTTTCTCCCACATATCTAACCTCTCTGCACGTGGGTCTAACATGCTTATGGTGAGGTACTGTAGCTGTTGTATGTTGGGGGTGGTCTCTGCTTGCAGCGTCAGCCTTAGACACATTTGATAGGTTTTATATGTTGCCTTCAGTGTTGATTCAGTCAGTTCATACTGTGAGAATGTACTTTCCCCTCAGGAAGCATGTGTTTGGTCTAGGTTTGGGAAATAACTCAGCTTTGCAGGTGTAATGAGAAAACATTTGACTATGGTATGTACACTGTAAAAATACAGACTACATGAAATGTTAGTTGATGTTGTATAAATTAGTGAAAAAATGACATTTACATTTTATTTTCTTGTCTTCTATGTTAAGATATGATCAAAGAAAACAAAAAGATTAATCAAATTTAAAAGCATGTTAGAGACCACACCAAACCAAGCCTTTGTGTTGTGGTGAACCAGTCATGTTCAAGAATGTTAAGCCTTTCCAACATGAAGCCTGTGCAAACAGCTAAAAGTATTTGGCGAACAGTTTGCCTTAGTAATAACAAAGGGAGGATGAGAGAAAGGAGACAATATGAAAGAGAGAGACGATGGTGAATAAAAACAGTGTGGCTGAGCCGGCAATGTGCCCCCCTGACCTCCCTCCCCCAGCCCCATTCAGAGCAGCACAATGGTTGACACCTGTGTCCTTTCAGTCCTGGCACTATTATTGTTTACATCACTCACTGGGAGAAAGAGGGGCCAGAGGTGCTGTGAAGCAGGCCAACCCTTGTCCCGCTGTCTCTCGACCAAAGACAGGTCCCTTCCTTTCTCTCCAGCTCCCTCTCTAATTGTATGAGCTAGCCCCAAACACAAGGGCGGATGCAGTGAGAAGGGAGAAAGGGAGGAAAGGAGGAGAGAGTTGCTTTGGCCCATTCTTCTCTATCGGCTCCATTAACAGGGTTTAAGATGAGGTCAAATAAACTCCTGATTGGGGATGGTTGTTTAACACCTGCTTGGAACTGTTGGGGGGGAAGTCTATTTTTTCTATCTTTCCCCCATCATTCTTATCTTAATTTCCACCCTGTACTCCGTCATGCTTTACACTTCACTCTGTGTGAAAAATACATTGATCGATTTTTTTCTGACTGGCCTCCCAATTAAAATGGTGTGGTTGGATGTCATGTGTTCCAATTTAGACAACTTTGGAATGTTTCCAGGCTCCCCAACAAAGGCATCGTTCCAATGACGTGTTATAATAGAATGTGCAATCAAACAGTTTTGGTCCTATATTGGAGCTTAATTATGTTCTGCGAACAATCATGTTGATGTACTCTCATTGGTCATTTCTCCTTCTTTAACTGATCTGCATGGCTGCTGTAGAGGGAGAGCGCGATAGAGAGAGGCTGACGGAGCATGGGTGGTTGGGTGGGGGTCAGATGAATTCTTATTTTTTCATAGGGGGAGAGAAAGACCAATTAACAAAGGATAAGAAGTGAACCGTAAACACCCACAGCATGGCCCAACAAACTTACAACAACAAGAGCTCTCACTCTCTCTCTCTCTCTCTCTCTCTCTCTCTCTCTCTCTCTCTCTCTCTCTCTCTCTCTCTCTCTCTCTCTCTCTCTCTCTCTCTCTCTCTCTCTCTCTCTCTCTCTCTCTCTCTCTCTCTCTCTCTCTCTCTCTCTCTCTCTCTCATCCACTTCCCCCACAAAAGGAAGGCTCAGAGCTTACAAAGTGCCAATTAATACTGAATGTTTGCCCCTCGCACCTCCCTCTCTGAGCAACTGACAGCTATGGTGTTTGGGTTAATACCAAAGGCCTGCAAAGAATTATAATTCTCCTCCTTGCCCCATCCCCCCTCTCCCTCCCTCTCCTATCCTTTTATTTTGTTTCCAATGGGGTGCTGTTACAGTTCAATGCACGTTCAAAGGGTGATATAAAATGACTTTCCAAAGAATTTCATTTGGGGAGAGAAGAGGGGCAGGGGTTGGGTGAGGGAGGGGAGAGAAACAACGAGAAGAGAGGGGGAAAAGTCTTCCTCTGGCCCGTCTGCCTGTGTTGCAGCATTGGTTATTATTAATGTGCCAGGGCTTTCTCACCATGCTTTAAACACACAAACAGGCATCAGGCACATATTCATGCACGTGCACTGCATGTGTACACATGTATACACACAGGCACGCACACATACACTGAACAACCTGTGGATTAAGTTTTAAACATGCAATTAAATGTTCCTCTCTATTACCATTTGAAAATACCATTGTACATTCTATGATATCTATAACCGCAGCAGAATTGTTTAAAATGTTGTATTAATAACTGGGTCATGAATTTAGACTCTGCTTCTGAGTTTACAAGTGTCATCAATTTACGTGCAAGCGTAATTATAGGCCTATTGGCCCAAGAAATGCAGACTCACATTTTCTCTCTCTCTCTTTCTCCATCAATCACACTTACACATATTGTATGCAAAACAACAACACGCACAAGAGCCCAATTTACACACAGTAGCCAACACAAAGGCTACAATAGGCCACTAACACACTCCCAAATGCACACTCTCCCGCAGTCACCACATACCTTCCTCCCCGGTGGAACCTGGGGTCTCTTCTGAGATGAAGATAGATGCTTGGGTCATTTATTAAAGGGATGGCCGTGGCACCAGTGTTTTTCTTCCCCCGTACAGCCATAAATCAGCCAATAAAAGTGGCGAATGAGGAGGGGTCAGAGGGGTTAAACCCAGGGAGAAATGGAGACCCTCAGACTCTATAAGGAGAGAGAGCTTCTGCCTGTCCCTCCTCACTCGCTCCATTCCCCAGCTCTGCACTGGCTTGCCTGCCTCAACACAATTTATAGCTGCTAGAGACTTAGGTTTCCCGAACCCCCTCAGAAAAGACGACTCCAGTCTTTAACGTGCTTGGTTATGGAATATGGATGACATGGCATGGATGGTCGTGGATTTTTTGGGGAGATGGTCATGGATTTTAATCCTTTACCTTAGAAAGTAAAATGGTATATCGTTAGCATACAGTAAAAATACATTTAAGCTTGTTTTAAGATGGAGGAAACCCTACCATACTGACATTGTGTCCACTTTGTGGAAAACATAATGAGATGATGGTAGAGAACCAGTCTTGGTTCCCTTTATTTACCTTTAAATAAGAGGTGGAGGGTAGACGTGACATGCTCTGACATGATTCTACTGGTTTCATCACACAGGCCCAGGCTCAGGCCACATCCCTTCCCAGGGGTCTCAATGCTCTGCAGACTCACTGGAATGAGGGATCAGGGATGGTGGGAGACATGTGACTCTGTGTGGACTCCATTTTAGAAAATGAGCACTGCAAAAGAAGAGGGAAAATACTATATAGGACAATTCCATACCTGAATGTCAAACAAAACACACACTTTCTGATTTCAAGGTATAGCAAAGCATTCCATATCTAAAGATGTATTTGCAAACAGGTGCTGCTCTTCCCATTGTGTTGCTATGCTTTCAAGGAGCACTCAGGCCCATTGCTGCAACATCTGAATCACAGAAACTATAATTTATGCTCAGGACAAGAAAAAAGTGCACTACAAGGTCAGTGATGTGGCTTTGTCAACTTGGGGTCGTGAGAAAGCGGGGAGGTGCACGTGCCTGGAATAAGATGAACGTCAAAAATCCCCCAAATGGACCCTAGTGAGATGAATCACTCCAGCCAAACTGCACAGGTCTCTCTCTCTTTCTCTTCTCTCTCTTTCTCTCTCTCTCCCACCAGGCCGATAGGAATTTCCCCAGGCTTCGGAGCGGTGCAGAGGGTAGGGTGATGTGATCGGTGCGTGTCTGGAGCCGGGGTGACCTCGGCAGAGCAGCCATAGGGCCCGGGCCTGGCCCTTATTAAAGGGAGACTCGGCGGCTCACAGGATCCCTGAGCTGTAACTCACCGCCGGTTTGGGACGGTGTGGAGGTACGGGTGAAACAGAGGTCAGCCAGAGAAGGCTTGTCCTGTCTCTGTCCATAGCAGGAAGGGGTGGGGGATGGAGGGAGGGTCTCTCAGAATCCCTGATTGCTTAGAATAACCTCCTCCCCTTCTCGCCCTCTCCTTCCTCTCTCTTTCTCCTCCTCCTCCTCCCAGGGGTTATCTCCACAAATCCTCCCATGAGAGACGGGTTCACCAATAGGCCTACACGTTCTTACCATTCTTACCATTTAGCTGGGCTATTGGCGGCTACTGGAGGATTGCAGTGGACAATCAGAACCAGTCATATTGAATCAACATCATAAAAGTTGTGCAGCTGGAAGATACAGAGCTAGATTAAATCCTGTCAGTTTTGTTTAGATTGGATGTACTGTACCGTTGGTAATATCAACAGGTCAAAGGTCAGACAATTCTCAAGTCAATGAATGTGAGAACTGTATATTGGGGATTTTGATAGTCTTTTCCTCACTGCAAGGGCGTGTAATGCAAATGACCAGAAAAGGCTAAATACTGTAACCTGATCTGTCCGGCCTTTGAGTTTGTCAAATGTGATGATTTCTCACAAGTTGTCGAGTAAGAGTGGAGAAGTAGAGCGTTGTGTAGTTTGATGATTGATGAGGTTAAGATAATTGGCTATGGTGAAGAGCTGTCAGATGGAGACACCATGTCACCTCGCAGCCCAAGGTAGACAGCAGGGAAATGGAAGTGATTACATCTAATATTGAACATCTGGGAGCGATTGCCTCAGAAGACGAGTTTCAAAGAGAATAGAAAAAAGAACGAAGCAACAGTAATTTGCACAGGATTTACAAATCCCTGAATCGAATTTTGGGAATCTCTTTCACATCTTGTTCCATTCCCTCAAGAGCCTTGCTCATAACATGCACGCACACACGCATAAACAAGCCTCACCACATGTATACAGTACATATATGCATGCACACACACACACACACACACACACACACACACACACACACACACACACACACACACACACACACACACACACACACACACACACACACACACACACACACACACGCGCGCGCGCGCGCGCGCAGTTACGCATGCATGCACACACAAACAAACACACAGACACACTTTTAACTCTGTTAGGTTGAGAGGGGGAAAAGTACATTAAAGCCTATATTAAAGTTGAAATAACCACAAACAAATCGAAGGCTGACAGTCCATTTAATGTTTCAACTCAACTTTCAACTCCATGGCGGTGCAGCTCCCTGTCTTCTCTGTGCAAGTGTAACCGATGTGAAATGGCTAGCTAGTTAGCGGTGGTGCGCGCTAATAGCGTTTCAACCGGTGACGTCACTCGCTCTGAGACCTGAAGTAGTTGTTCCCCTTGCTCTGCAAGGGCCGAGGCTTTTGTGGAGCGATGGGTAACGATGCTTCGTGGGTGTCAGTTGTTGATGTGTGAAGAGGGTCCCTGGTTCGAGCCCGGGTCGGGGCGAGGGACGGACGAAAGTTAAACTGTTACACAATCACAAGCCACCCAAGAAACGATTCACTGTCAATGTTGAACCTAAGCCAGGTCAAAAGTGATCAAAGGCGGTGGAGGAGAGCGGGTTATCTGGTCCCAATTACATTCAATCATGGGAAATTGGCAAATTGCACAGAGAGATCTGCATGAGGAGAACATGAGCCCAGATAGCAGTGGAGGTCCATGGGGATTTTACAGACTTCAGAGGACAAATTGTAATCCCCTCCTTCTTTTCATTTGGTATTTGTTTGTCTGTCTGTCGGTGTAATGCATCACAGTATCTTTATAGATGTTGATCCTTTGATAATTGTGGACACATATATTGACAGCTAAGAAAATCTTAAAAGTCTATTATAATGTAACAAAAGGTATACAGACTATTCATTTAGTTAGCAATTTTATCAGATTACATTTTCCACTACATTAGTGCAGATAAATAAAGGAGACAACCAAACAGACATAACAAAGGGTATTTTTCTCTCTGGGTTTCCACTGTGCTTTGTGAAATGGCCTCAGTGGTTTGTCTTCTCTTCTGATTGGATGAGAGAGCTCACCAATGAGTGCCAACAAAGTGACTCTCTGCTGTGCCCGACTTTCCCCTCATCCCCAACCTCCCCAACCTCCCCAACCCTATCCTCCCCTCTCTCTGCCTGCCTCACCCACCCCCCCTCTCCCTGCTACCCCACGGCTTGCTGTGACCCATCTTGCACCTCCCTGAGCCCACAACAGACGCTTCATGTGTGAAGAAGGTCAGGAGTTCAGGGCTGGCTCCATCCCTCTCTCTGCTGTGAAGAGGCCTGCGGGTTTATAATTATCTGGCCGTTGGCATTCAGTGCAGGTTCAAGTGCAGTGCAAGCACTGGCACTGGCGAGGGGGGATGCGCTTGGCTAAACACTAGTGATTAGTTGTCCCTAATTGTCAGCCCATTTTTCCTTTTTACCAATCCTCTCCCCCAGTTTGAAGAATCACACAAACCCAGGAGCCGGGTGAATTGTGCCGTCCATGCTCTCTGCCCTGATTTTTGCTATGTCAGTTATCTGCTGCTACATGACCATCTTCCAGCACCTCTCCTGGCCCCCCTAGGCAGAACAAAGAGAAAGACCAACATCATCTGGACAGACACATAGCGGACTCAACCATCAGCTGGCTCACATGTCCTGTACTGTAGACACGTCCTGTACTGTAGACACGTCCTGTACTTGTAGACACGTCATGTAATGTAGACACGTCCTGTACTTGTAGATACGTCCTGTACTTGTAGATACGTCATGTACTTGTAGACACGTCCTGTACTGTAGACACGTCCTGTACTGTAGACACGTCCTGTACTTGTAGACACGTCCTGTACTTGTAGACACGTCATGTACTGTAGATACGTTCTGTACTTGTAGACACGTCCTGTACTGTAGACACGTCCTGTACTTGTAGACACGTCCTGTAATGTAGACACGTCCTGTACTTGTAGACACGTCCTGTACTGTAGACACGTCCTGTACTTGTAGACACATCCTGTAATGTAGACACGTCCTGTACTGTAGACACGTCCTGTACTGTAGACACCAGTGGAGGCTACTCAGAGGAGGAAGGGGAGGACCATCCTCCTCAGTGAAATGTCATAAAAAAGTGAAACATAAAAAAAAGTTATCCTTCTTAGATTAAACTGTACTAAATATATTCATATGTCATTAAGTAATTGATTAAAACACACTGTTTTGCAATGATGGTCTATAGTAACTCACTCTCTGGGGTAGTACCATGGTATAGCCAGAGGACAGCTAGCTTACGTTTTCGTCTGGCTACATTGACTTCAATACAAAACCTAGGAGGCCCGTAGGCCTCACCCCCTTCCATAGACCTAAACGGTAATTATGACCACTTCCGGAGGACGACCTCCAACCAATCAAAGCTTTTGCATTATGAACTGACATGTTGTCCATACAATCATAGGATTAGGATGAGAGAATGAACCTAGTGTGTTGTATTGGGGTTGTGCTGCAGAGCATTATGGGAGGTTCTATGTGTTGAGAAGCTTGGTGAGTTGGTGACATTATTGTATAGAGATTGACAATGAAAAGTGATAGTTGAGCATTTTTAGGATATTATTCAATTCAAATTCGTTTCTTCAAATTACAGGAGATGGAGGAGGTAGATTATACATTTTTTACTTGGTTTAATAACTTTATTTTTGTGTCCAGTTAGTGCAATTTATTTAAATTTAGTAGCAAGTAGCAGTAGCTAGCTACCAGCTCAAGCATGCAGTTTTCACCTCCAGAATGGCAGACTGGCCAACGCTACCAAAAATGTTGTGGACTTTTTGTTGAAGAACCCCTTTATTCACTGGGGCAAACAGAACAGGTGTGAATTAAAAGTGAGGGTTGATCTCTGCCTGAGATCAGTTTCATGAAGAAGGATGAAAAGGTGAGGGGGTTCAATACCAACTGGTATCAAAAGTATAGCTGGTTAACAGAGAGTCTTTCATCAAGCTGCCTGTATTGCTGGCCTTGCCTGCTTTTTGGAAAGTCTGAGCCTTGGGCGAAAGGGGGGTACAGTGACTTGAAGAACATTGATCGTTCAGCTAAACAGCATAATATAAATGGGATCATATAAATGCCCACATCAGATTCAAGCTTCTGGGAAAAAGCCGCATCGATCATTTAATGGATGAAGGTCTGCGTATTCAAACTGTGCAACATGAGAAAGTAGGAAGAAACATGGATGTTCTCAAGCTGCTTATCAACACCACTGCATTTCCCGACATGCAAGAATTGGCTTTTAGAGGACACGACGAGAGGGGAAGTTCCACTAACAAGGGCAACTACAAGGAGCTTGCAGAGGTAATTGCACATTACGATGCTTTAGTTGTTGAACATATGGAACTTTGACTGCCTTTTCTGGGATGTCGAAATTAATTCAGAAGGATTTGATGGCTTCCATCACATCATCCGTTAAAAGTGAGATTAAAGGCAATTTTTTTCGCGTGCGCTCAAGTAGGCTTTCCACTTTCCTTCTGTATTTATTTAGCAAAGGTGATAACAAAAAAATCACTCCAGACAGACACAAGCAAAAACTCATTACATAAATAAGCATTTCACTGTAAGGTCCACACCTGTTGTATTCGGCGCATGTGACAAATAAAATGTGAATTTGATTTGAAATGTTGCCGCAGCCTAGGCTACACCGAAACATTAGAGATTGGACATGCTGTATGGGATGAAAACGAGACGATTTTTTCAGTCTGATCAACTGTAGTCTACTAATAAGAGCATCTGCATGCAGCCTATGCGCCCTGTCCATCTGGTCAGTGTAAACTAATCGGTAGCAATGTACAGTTGAAGTCGGAAGTTTACATACACCTTAGCCAAATTCATTTAAACAAACATTTTCACAATTCCTGATTTTTAATCCTGGTAAAAATTCCCTGTTTTAGGTCAGTTAGGATCACCACTTTATTTTAAGAATGTGAAATGTCAGAATACTAGTAGAGAGAATGATTTATTTCAGCTTTTATTTCTTTCATCACATTCCCAGTGGGTCAGAAGTTTACATACACTCAATTAGTATTTGGTAGCATTGCCTTTAAATTGTTTAACTTGGGTCAAACGTATTGGGTAGCCTTCCACAAGCTTCCCACAATAAGTTGGGTGATTTTTGGCCCATTCCTCCTGACAGAGCTGGTGTAACGGAGTCAGGTTTGTAGGCCTCCTTGCTCGCACACGCTTTTTCAGTTCTGCCCACAAATTTTCAATAGGATTGAGGTCAGGGCTTTGTGATGGCCACTCCAATACCTTGACTTTGTTCTTCGGCTTGCAAGCCTCCCCCTTTTTCCTCCAAACATAATGATGGTTATTATGGCCAAACAGTTCTATTTTTGTTTCATCAGACCAGAGGACATTTCTCCAAAAAGTACAATCTTTGTCCCCATGTGCAGTTGCAAACCGTAGTCTGGCTTTTTTATGGCGGTTTGAAGCAGTGGCATCTTCCTTGCTGAGCAGCCTTTCAGGTTATGTCGATATAGGACTCGTTTTACTGTGGATATAGATAGTTTTGTTACTGTTTCCTCCAGCATCTTCACAAGGTCCTTTGCTGTTGTTCTGGGATTTATTTGCACTTTTTGCACCAAAGTACGTTCATCTCTAGGAGACAGAACGCGTCTCCTTCCTGAGCGGTATGACGGCTGCGTGGTCCCATGGTGTTTATTCTTGCGTACTATTGTTTGTACAGATGAACGTGGTACCTTCAGGCATTTGGAAATTGCTCCCAAGGATGAACCAGACTTGTGGAGGTCCGCAATTTATTTTCTGAGGTCTTGGCTGATTTATTTTGATTTTCCCATGATGTCAAGCAAGGAGGCACTGAGTTTGAAGGTAGACCTTGAAACACATCCACAGGTACACCTCCAATTGACTCAAATGATGTCAATTAGCCTATCAGAAACTTCTAAAGCCATGACATCATTTCCTGGAATTTCCAAGCTGTTTAAAGGCACAGTCAACTTAGTGTTTGAAAAACTTCTGACCCACTGGAATTGTGATACAGTGAATTATAAGTGAAATAATCTGTCTGTAAACAATTGTTGGAAAAACTACTTGCGTCATGCACAAAGTAGATGTCCTAACCGACTTGCCAAAACTATAGTTTGTTAACAAGAAACTTGTGGAGTGGTTGAAAAAACAGTTTTAATGACTCCAACCTAAGTGCTTGTAAACTTCTGACTTCATCTGTATTTATAGTCCATTTGTTTGTCAGGAGAAAATGTGAATGTGATCATATTGGGTTAATATTTGAACTTGGGCTGGCTAGGCTGCCTTTATTTTCTCTATCCAAAATGAATAACTGGAATTAATCAATCAACATAATAGTTCTGAAGATGTGAGTTAATGTTTTGTTAGGCCTACAGTTGCATGGGCCTGCATGATACAAACATGCATAAAGCAAGCTCAGCCCTGTGAGTGCTTTTTTCTATCAGTTGTTGTCTCTGTGTCTGGGTAGAGGAAATCCCACTCCTAATCTAGTCTAAATATAATTCATATGAACAAGTATAAGGTAGCTGCAGTTTGACAGGGTCTTCATCCCCCCAGGGCCAGGAGTTTTTTAAACAATGTGACCTAATAAACTGGTCCCATCATAGCCCATAACAAATATTTTTACAACTGATTAATCACTGTTATACCTTACAGGGTCCAGAGTTTTCCTGGTTAGGTTAACAGATAAGGAAAAACCAAAAATTGCCCCACCTCTCTGGGACCTATGGTGGCACCAGTCTGCTTGCAGTTGTCAGTTATCGTCAACTATGTGGATGATCAGGGCTTTACTCAGGAACTTTTCTTGGGCTACTTTTTTATGGCAAGTGGGCGAGATGCACAGTCTGTGTTTGACTTTGTGAATTCTGAGATGTCTGAGTTTAACTTCATGGAGAAAATCGTTGCCCAGACATATGATGGCTGTGCTGTAATGGAATGTATCTGCTCTCATTCCCATTAAAATATGATGATTTTTTAAACACACTTTGTGGTCTCCGCGCGTTCTGCGCCTATACTGTGGGTCTCCCATCCTCCTCAATTTCTCAAGTCACCAGCCTCCACTGGTAGACACGTGCATGTTCTGTACTGTAGGCATCATCTCACTGTTAGGTAACTAAGGCGTGTAAAGACATGCTTTGCTCAACACGGGCAATGCTTCATCCCATGTGCCACAGTCATGCAGCATTTTATTTGTGGTCAAATGCAGGTATGCAGCCTTTCCATGTTTCTGCATCATGGCAAAAGAGTGGAATTGTTTTGACAAGAATGTATGGAGTGAGTTTCAGCCCGATTCACATGCCAGACAGCTTTGAGTTTAGGGGTAATCATAATAAGGTGTGATAACTTTACAATGTCTTTGTACTGTAAACATACCAGTGTCTGTGTGGGTGAAGAGTTTTGACTGAGATTCTCTCTGGAAATGCATCAGGGTTCATTCCTCAAAGGAAGTACTTCTATCAAAGACCAAAGGGACAAGGGCCACAATATGGCCCTCAAAAATAGTCTACTGGGTCAAAGTCACTGACATTTGGAGAGCATGTGGCCATGACATTGTTGCTTGTGTTTATGTATATATCATTAAATAATCATTCAATTAATGATTATGAAATAGGGGAAGCTGTCAGAAATCTAAATGATTGAAAAGCTATTAGGGATAGAAGATACTACTAAGAAGAACGATTACTGAAGTGTTAAGAACTATTCCAGGACTGATGATCTACCACAGATATGCACCATAATCTTGAGCAGCAACTTAATTCGATCCATCCCATCCAAAGGTGAATGGGTACACCTTCCATTTACATTGGCCCTGATAGACCTTTGATGAATGATGCTTGATTAATCTATTGCTCAATGTGATAGATTAATGTCTTCATGTCTTCATATTACTCACCCATAAACCAGATCTCTGCAAGATCCATCACCATCACTGCTCTGAGAAATGAGAACCAGAGAAGGACCAGCCACTGAACAAATACTGTAGGGGACAGAGAGAGCATCAGAACAACAGCAGTGGGGCAGATGTGGAGGCTGGACAGTAGCCAATACAAGCTCACTATACTGCCCTATTCATCCCTTCATCTCCACACAGCCAAACAGGGAGAGAGGGAGAGAGCTGGGGAGAGACCAAAATGGAAAGAGGGATCAGATAGATGGGGTAGAGAGAGAGAGAGAGTGAGGATGAGGAAGAGAAAAGAGGGGAAGGATAAAGGGATCAGAGATGGTAGAGAGAGAGAGAGAGGAAGAGAAAAGAGGGGAGAGATAGAGGGATCAGAGGGTAGAGAGAGAGAGGAAGAGGAAGAGAAAGGAGGGGGGGATAGAGGGATCAGAGACGGTAGAGGGAGAGAGATACATTGAGAGAGGGGTTACTAAAGATTCCCTGTTTCTTCATCCCAGAACATCCTCCTAAGCTCTTAGCTTCATGCAGTTGTGACTGCTTATTCACAGATCAGTCCATAATACTACAGCCAATGGTGAAAAAGTGAAGCTCATGAAATGAGGAATGATTCTATTATACAAACATCGTTCTTCCAGAATGTACCACCTTGAATAGACTATTATCTTTTGACATTTTAGTGGAAACAAGAACTTGCTCTTCAAACCTTCCATAACAATCTATATTTAACAAACTCGCAGATGGTTGGAATAAGATCCAGCTTGAGGATCCTTTTTTTCTGTGTGAGGAAGAAGTCGAGATGTGCCATTTTCCAAGAGTTCCATGTGAGATGAGACGTTGACTTTTGACAGGTGTTTGTTTGAATATCAAACAGACCGATGGAGGCCTACAGATGGCCAACAGATTGCATTCCAAACAGGGCCTTCATTCTAGGACTGGCCAGTGGGGGAGCAGAGAGAGTAGTCTCGCCTCGATGGCTCTCTGGGGCTCTGGACGTAAAAACCTCTCATCATCATTATCATCATCCTCAGACAGAGGCTGTGTCAGGCACCAGAGACCTTGTTTTTCCATCAGCGCTGAGCAGGGATCAGGTCAGTGTCCATCATACGGTACCTACTGTACCTCCACCTCTAGCACTGCTCTGCTGGACATCTAGCTGCAAAGGGTTGCCTGGAAACCTGGAGACTGTTGATGACCGCTGATTGTTTTCAAATGGAAACAAGGCATTGCGAAAATATGTAGTTGATTTCCTTAGGAAAGAGACAGATTGTGTCATAAACTTGGACTGTGTCCTAAAATTAGAATCAAGAAAGAGTGTATGTGAGGTTGGAGTATAACTGACTACCATCATGACAGCAGACAATACATAATAAACCAGACTTCAGAAATAATTCAGTCCGACAATGACTTGTCCTATAATGCCACATAACAGAGATAAGATGTATTAAGTACTGTTGTTATTTCTTTAATGGAGGGACTATCATAAAGAGTATAGCTTTCCTTTGAACAATGCTAACCTAACTCCGACCCAGCTTGACCTCTGACCTGTGGCTTTGAGCTTTATCTGACCAAATTATCTGACCAGTTGGTCCAGAGAAAGTGCCCTCAGCTCGAGATGCTTATCTGTTTTATCTCTGTTGTTGTGTGGTATTAGGTAACCAAACACTAAATCACCAGCTTGTTAGCATTTGATAACAACAAAGCTAAAGAAGGGGTTTTGTTTCAGGTGTTTGGTATTGCAGTTTATTTTAAGTGGGACTGTTATGGGTAAACAAAGACTTACAGTCAAGTAAATGCATCTGTGCATTATTTCTAGGATGTTAAAATAAAGAAACAAAACATTCTAGGGGACCATGATCTAGGTATCATTAGTGAGGAAAGTGTTAAAGGGAAATTTCAGTCAAAAACGCATCATCATGATTATGTGGCAAGTGTCACTTTGGTTTTTGAAAATCCAATATCTTGAAAACTTCACTGCTGACATGCAAAACATTTTTGGACTAATCAACAGTGGACTAATGAAAAAAATACCAAAATATAGTTTGAGTGAAATATACCTTTAACACCTGGGCAGAGGAGAGATATAGTGCTCCTATATGTGTCTAAATGTTCCACAGCCCAGGCTCTGGCCAGCTGGCTGGTTGGCTGGTTGGCTGGCTGGCTGGCTGTCCAGAGAGGTGCAGCCCAGTCCGAGTCATTGGGTAGTGGACGCAGGCTGCCAGCAGGTCCATGTGGCGTGATAGTGTGGCAGGCAGTGGACCTAGGGAGTGGGTGAGGCCTGAACACACATCCAGACACTGGCCAGCACAGCAGACGGCCCATGAGAGAGCACAGCCAATGTCAACAGGCCCAGGCCACAACCTCAAGCCCCTGGGCCCTAGCCCACGCTCCCCTCACCTCAGCCCAAGACAGATACAGCCAACACGGGGAGTGAGCTCTGCACAGTGGGGTCTGTATCGAGGATACAGCAGAGGCAAGGTGCATGCTGCTTCTGTGGGGAGGCAGAGAAAACACTGGGCAGGACACTAACTCTCATGGGTCTCTGGGTAAGAGTAGTCTTGAAAGCCAGACTCTTTCAAATAGAAAAGCTTTAAGAGAAGTTGAATCTGAATTTGCATGCATAGCTTAAGCTAAGCATAGTACATGTCCTCTGTGTCAGAAACTCTTTGAGGAACTGAACAAGCAGAATAAATGCGAGAAGGGAAAATAAATCCCCCCTCGGTTCCATTTTTCGTAAGATGGAGAGAAGTTTTTGAAAGGCAATCCAAAAGCATCTGCACTCTTAAAAGTCGACACAACTTACACCAGATGTGCGTTTGGCTCCAGGGCCAAGTCTTCACCGGCAGCCAGGCTTCTCTCTTTCCCTGGGGGTGGCAGCATACATAATGGCATAACTGTTTCATGCAACAGGTAGCCTCATAGCCTTTTCCCATCGCTCCACTGGGAGGGCCAGAGGGAGGTAAGAGCTAGTCAGTCTGAGGAAATACTCTCCCTGTGAAGAACAAACCCAGAGAGAAAGACAGAGAGGAGAAAGAGAGGAGCTTCAACCCTGCAAGCTCCATTGTGACTGTCCCCTCATGCTGTTTTACAGTAACAATGACTTGCAAATTCAACTATGGACTACACCTCTCCTCCCCCGCCCCCGCCCCGTGCTCGACCCCAACTCCAGCTGAGGTAGAATGGAAGGTTATTTTTCTTAACCCCATTACAAGACAAATATAACTCCCAGGGAAAGGATAGGGGGCCAAATGTGTATTTTAATTCAGAAAAGATTGCCAAAGGGGATAGCCGGGCTAGGAATGCTTGACTCCCATCCCTCAAAGACCAAGGGGGGTCTTGAGGTAGTCAAGCAGAACTGTAAGGATTACTGGATTTTTACAAGGAGGCTTTTCCTTTTATTCAGGAGAAGCTAAAGAAGCTTCCATGAGGTTTCCAGACTTTTTACCAGCCATGAATTGTTGTGAACTCTCACTTTACAAGGAATTATCTTTCGACATGCTGAAATGACTGAAATCTGAGAAACTGTTTAAATGCAACATGGAGGAGAATGTTGTTCCCCTGATGCTTCAATCTAGGGTCATGTCAGACATTGGCAAAAGTACTATCAAAATACTTGGGCCAGCTACTTTCCTAGTTGCAAGTAAACCACAATATCCAGAATTCATAGTGATTTCAGGATGTAGTACCGCCCCAAGGAGGTGTATCCAATTGATGAAATATAAAAATGTATGTGTTTGTAGCTAGCACTTTCAGCTAGAGCAGGTATTCCCAAACTGTGGTACGCGCAATGCCGTCAGGGATACGCCAAATAAAAATGTGATTCACATTTTCAAACAGTCCATTTATATTTTCCAACAGGGCTATACATTTGGGTGAGTTTTTTCTCTCGCCTGAGTAGCCTAGTTTCACAGCCAAAAATAAAATTAAACCATCTAGTGTTCAGCGAAAATAACAACACAATGTCAAATACAGGTACCCTAGTCAAATAATTAACATCCAATCACATTAACCGTTGCTCTCTTGCAGGAATTCCACTAACGGTCCGTATATAACCAAACGTACCTGCTGCTCATGTTGGTATCTGTACTGATGGCGCAAAAGCCATGACAGGGAGACATAGTGGAGTGGTAACGCGCGTGCAAGCAGTTGCTCCCGACGCCACTTGGGTACACTGCAGCATCCACCGAGAGGCTCTTGCTGCCAAAGGAATGCCGGACAGCTTGAAAGACGTTTTGAACACTACAGTGTAAATGGTTAACTTTGTTAAAGCAAGGCCCCTGAACTCTCGTGTATTTCCTGCACTATGCAAGGATATGGGCAGCGACCATGTAACGCTTTTACAACATACAGAAGTGCACTGGTTATCAAGGGGCAAAGTATTGACACGTTTTTTAAAATTGAGAGACGAGCTTAAAGTTTTTATTGACCATAATTTTCACTTGTCTGACCGCTTGCATGATGACGAGTTTCTCACATGACTGGCCTATCTGGGTGATGTTTTTTCTTGCCTGAATGATCTGAATCTAGGATTACAGGGACTCTCCACAACTATATTCTATGTTCAGGACAAAATTGAGGCTATAATTAAGAAGTTGGAGCTCTTCTCTGTCTGCATTAACAAGGACAACACACAGGTCTTTCCATCATTGTATGATTTTTTGTGTGCAAATGAACTCAAGCTTACGGACAATGTCAAATGTGATATAGTGAAGCACCTGAGTGAGTTGGGTGCGCAATTACGCAGGTACTTTCCTGAAACGGATGACACAAACAACTGGATTCATTATCCCTTTCATGCCCTGCCTTCAGTCCACTTACCGATATCTGAACAAGAGAGCCTTTTCACAGAGAAATTCTGTGAAAATTGAATTTAATCAGAAGCCACTGTCAGATTTCTGGATTGGGCTGCGCTCAGATTATCCTGCATTGGCATATCACGCTATTAAGACACTGATGCCCTTTGCAACCACGTACCTATGTGAGAGTGGATTCTCGGCCCTCACTAGCATGAAAACTAAATACAGGCACAGACTGTGTGTGGAAAATGATTTAAGACTGAGACTCTCTCCAATACAACCCAACATTACAGAGTTATGGGCATCCTTTCAAGCACACCCTTCTCATTAACCTGTGGTGAGTTATTCACCATTTTCAATGAACAAATATGGTTTTATATATAAGATGGTTAAATAAAGAGCAAAATTATTGATTATTATTATATTATTATTTGTGTGCTGGTCCTATAAGAGCTCTTTGTCACTTCCCACGAGTCGGGTTGTGACAAAAACTCACTCATTCTTATGTTTAATAAATCTATAGTTTGTGTGTGGCAGGCTTATAATGATTACAAAAAACAACATTTGAGAGTGCGCTGACCCTGGTGCTAGAGGGGGTATGCAGCTGGAGGTTGAATGTTTAAAGGGGTACGGGACTATAAAAAGTTTGGGAACCACTGAGCTAGAGGATTTCGAAACGGAACTGAAGTCTCAACTTTTGGGGTTGCCATGTAGTTGAACATTGAAAAGTGATTTTTTCCGTCACTTCAAAGAGGAAGCCAACATCAGCGCAGCAGAAAATAAGTCAAGCTGAGGTAAAGTAGCTAATGTTACCTAGCTAACTAGAGAGCTACATTTGTTTAACTAAACCAAAATCTATCTAGCTAGCTTTCATAATAGGCTGGCTAGACATTCCAAAGAATATCAATGTAATTAGCCAGCTGCTATCTGGCGATGTGATTTGTAACTTTGCAAGCTAAAGTTAGCTAACTAACGGATGACGATGACCTTGACACCAGCTTTAGTAGTACAGAACCTGTAGACCCATTGAATGAAAGCTTTCAGCATGAAATAAGCCCAAGCTCAACATCACCTGACGTTGATACAAGCCATGACAGCCAAAGGTATTTATGAAAGCACAGTACTCTCTTGAGAAAACAAAATCACCAATACACTAAACTGTCTACAAGACAAGTGCTCCTCAAACCTTTCACAACCTTGCGGTCTTGCACCCTTGGCATGGGGAGAGTATGGGGTTAGTATACTATTATAGGGGTGAATATATTTTATTTGACATACATGATTTGTTGATAACTAGTAAATAGTAGCCTACAGCAAAGTGTGTTTAAATAATTTCTAACTTAACAATTTCTGCTAGTTAGTTTTTGCTACCATGTGGGTTGTAGCTTGCTTGAGCCTGCTAACTGAGGAGTGTTAATTCACCTGTTTCCATACATGTTGCATTTTAAAACATTTCTTACAAAGGAGTTGTTTAATCTAACTGCTTAACTATTCATCTGTACATGGAATTACTTTTTTAAAACTCATTTCTTCTAATCTTTACAGGAAAATGCCATGGGCACTATCTGATGTGTGGAGACATTTCACTGCAGCTAATGTAGAAGGAAAAGCTGTGTACATTTGCAAATACTGTGCCAAATCATGTGTGAAGAATGCAACAAAGATGCAGAATCATCTGGCCAAGTGCATAAAGTTCCTTCAGCGTTCACAACAAGCAACCTCAGACAAAAGTCCCTCTACTTCTAGTCGATGTGAAAATGATGAATCAGACACCTTATCGGTAGCAACAGCTGGAATCAGAAGTTTTTTGACTCAATGGAGGAACGTAGTCAGAGAAATGCTGATGAATGTCTTGCTCGAGCTGGGTATGCAACTGGTTCACCTCTGATGCTCACAGGCAATGTGTATTGGAAGACATTTCTGAATGTTCTTTGCCCAGCATACACCACTCCAACCAGACATGCTTTATCTACTAATTTGCTGGATGCAGAGTTCAACAGAAGAGTCAACTCATTTAATTAAAGTTCAATTCGTAACTAAATTGTTTTTATTTATTTCTATTGTAAGGATTTAATCATTTGCAATTATGTCTACTTATCAAGGCACAAGGCGAGACCCAGATGCAGACACAGGAGGCAGATGGTTGGAGTCTTACAATGTTTATTAATCCAAAGGGGTAGGCAAAAGAATGGTTGTGGACAGGCAAAAAGGTCATAACCAGATCAGAGTCCAGGAGGCACAGAGTGGCAGACAGGCTCGTGGTCAAGGCAGGCAGAATGGTCAGGCAGGTGGGTAGAAAGTCCAGAAACAGGCAAGGGTCAAAAGCGGGAGGACTAGAAAAAGGAGAATGCAAAAAGCGGGAAAAACGCTGGTTGACTTGGAAACATACAAGATGAACTGGCACAGAGAGACAGGAAACACAGGGATAAATACACCTGGGAAAATAAGCGACACCTGGCGGGGGTGGAGACAATAACAAGGACAGGTGAAACAGATCAGGGTGTGACACTACTTATGATAAGGTAAAAGGTTTATGTTCCTATGGTAAATATATCCAATGCAAAAAACATCTACATTTAAATGGTGTTAATATTAATTTGCATGTATTTCTGTTAATTCCCATATATTCCTGTTAATTCCCACAAAGTTTCCACCTCTGAATATTCCCCAAAATGTGTGGGGGGGGGGGGGGGGGGGGGGGGACATCCCGTAGAGGTTATGGCAAAGTATGACATACAGTGCATACGGAAAATATTCAGACCCGTTGACTTATACACACACTACAGCATTGTACCAGATCTTCAGTTTCTTGGCAATTTCTTGCATGAAATAGGCTTCATTTTGCAGAACAAGAGTAGACTGATGAGTTTCAGAAGAAAGTTCTTTGTTTCTGGAAATGTTGAGCCTGTAATCGAACCCACAAATGCTGATACTCCAGATACACAACTAGTCTAAAGAAGGCCAGTTGTATTGCTTCTTTAATCAGTACAACAGTCTTCAGCTGTGCTAACATAATTGCAAAAGGGTTTTCTAATGATCAATTAGCCTTTTAAAATTATAAACTTGGATTAGCTAACACAACGTGCCATTGGAACACAGGAGTGATGGTTGCTGATAATGGGCCTCTGTATGCCTATGTAGATATTCCATAAAAAAATCTGCAGTTTCCAGCTACAATAGTCATTTACAACATTAACAATGTCTACACTGTATTTCTGATCAATGTGATGTTATTTTAATCAACAAACATGTGCTTTTCCTTCAAAAACAAGGACATTTCTAAGTGACCCCAAACTTTTGAACGGTAGTGCATTTTACAGCCTTATTCTAAAATATATTTAATAATTTTTTCCCCCTCATTAATCTCCTCTCAATACCCCATAATGACAAAGCAAAAACAGGTTTTTATTTTAAAAAATCAAAGAAATACTGAAATATCACATTAACATAAGTATTCAGACCCTTTACTGAGAACTTTGTTGAAGCACTTTTGGCAGTGATTGCAGCCTCGAGTCTTCTTGGGTATGACGCTACAAGCTTGGCACACCTGTATTTGGGGGGTTTCTCCCATTCTTCTCTGCAGATCCTCTCAAGCTCTGTCAGGTTGGATGGGGAGCATCGCTGCACAGCTATTTTCAGGTCTCTCCAGATATGTTCGATCGGGTTCAAGGCCGGGCTCTGGCTGGGCCACTCAAGGACATTCAAAGGCTTGTCCCGAAGCCATTCCTGCATTGTCTTGGCTGTGTGCTTAGGGTCGTTGTCATGTTGGAAGGTGAACCTTCACCCTAGTCTGAGGTCCTGAGCGCTCTGGAGCAGGTTTTCATCAAGGATCTCTCTGTACTTTGCTCAGTTCATCTTTCCCTCGATCCTGACTAGTCTCCCAATCACTGAAAAACATCCCCAACAGCATGATGCTGCCACCACTATTATTCACTATATGGATGGTGCCAGCTTTCCTCCAGACGTGCCTCTTGGCATTCAGGCCAAAGAGTTCAATCTTGATTTCATCAGACCAGAGAATCTTGTTTTCATTGTCTGAGAGTCCTTTATGTGCCTTTTGGCATTCTCCAGGCAGGCTGTCATGTGCCTTTTACTGAGGAGTTGCTTCCATCTGGCCACTCTACCATAAAGGCCTGATTGGTGGAGTGCTGCATAGATGGTTGTCCTTCTGGAAGGTTCTCCCTTCTCCACAGAGGAACTCTGGAGCTCTGTCAGAGTGACCATTGGGGTCTTGGTCACCTCCCTGACCAAGGCCCTTTCCCTCGATTGCTCAGTTTGGCCGGGCGGCCAGCTCTAGGAAGAGTCTTGGTGGTTCCAAACTTCTTCCATATTAAGAATGTTGGAGGCCACTTTGTTCTTGGGGACCTTCAATGCTGCAGACATTTTTTGGTACCCTTCCCCAGATCTGTGCCTTGACAGAATCCTGTTTCGAAACTATGGACAGTTCCATCGACCTCATGGCTTGGTTATTGCTCTGACATGCATTGTCTACTATGGGACTTATATAGACAGGTGTGTGCCTTTCTAAATCATATCCAATCAAACTAATTTACCACAGGTGGACTCCAATCAAGTTGTTGAAACAACTCAAGGGGAATCAATGGGAACAGGATCCACCTGAGCTCAGTTTCAAGTCTCATAATAAAGGGTCTCAATACTTGTGTAAATACATTTTTTTAAATATTTTTTAAAATATAAATTTGCCAACATTTCTAAAAACCTGTTTTCGCTTAATCATTATGGGGTATTGTGTGTAGATTGATGAGGGAACACAATTTTTTAATACATTTTAGAATAAGGCTGTAACATTTGGAAAATTTCAAAGGGTCTGAATACTTTACCGAATGCACTATATATACACAATAGAATTAAAATATACTAATAATGCTTATAATAAATACTACAGTTTTTTAAAGGGAATACTTGAATATGGTGTGGTGGGATTGTAGTTATGGGACCTTTCCCATCTCCTCTTGAGAGTCTTCAACTTCCTTGTATCCAAGCGGTATTGTCTGTGAGAGAAAGACGAAAACGCTATTAGATGGGAAATTGTTGTGGACTACCTGTATTCTTACTTAATGGTGCGGAATATGAGACATCACACAGACACATGTTAGCTAGCAAGCTACAACACACAGGTATAGTTACTAGAGCAATATGAGGCATGAAGCCAATGTAATTCCTTTACTGTCCACCATCATCATCAAACCAGTTTTGCTCCTCATGAGAGGTACTGAGTCTAGCTAGGTTAGTTAGCTACCTACAGTAGCTATAACATTAGACTACAGTACATTTTAGGTCTATGAAACACAGCTAGCTAGCTAAACTTGGATAGTAATGGTACTAGCAGGCCTCGTTATGGTGGAATTGATCGCCAAATTGTACTGTACTGAAGAACACTGCCTTGCGTAAAAAGAGAGGTTATATTTCTAGCTAGCTACCAACAGCAAAACAACTTACTCGTTTGTCATTTGCCCTTCTGAGTCCTGGTCCAGCTAGTATAAGCTGACACCGCTGCTTGCTGGTCTCGCAATTATTTTTCTTGGTGTCTCAACTCCTCTTCAGTCTATTCCGGCTCAAATAAATAGGGATGTATGTTCCTAAGTAAAATAAATATCATAAAATGTTGTCGTTGTCCAGCTCTTCTTGGAAAGAGGAATCATCAGAAGCAGCTACTGCAGCTAATTATTTAGCAGTCTCGGATAGACAGTGCAATATAGCTCCATGCTATTGGGATCTTGCAATCTGTGAAACACAAAGGCCACAATAATTGCTACAAAACATGACTCCATTAATTTTTAAATCAGACAGCAGGCTCAATCAACCAATGGTGTCATTGGTTGAACTCTCCCGGCGCGAAAATTCCAAAATGCAGCTATAGTGCATAATTATGTCTGAAACACCCTCTCATCAATCAGAATTATGTAGGGAGACAGGAAAAACACCCCAAATACTCTCTAGAGGTGAAGTTTCCATTTAAGTCACAGGTTTGTATGGGGAATTCATTTTGTTGTCTTTTAACAGGAATTCAAGGTGAGGAAAGATCCTTAAACAAACATAAACGTGGTACAAAGGAGTGAAGGTGGAAACTGTGCTGAAAGAATGTGTGGCTCTTCTTTCTACTGCTAGCGTGCTCACGGCACCTCCTGTCAGGGAAGAAAAAACCCAGGAAGAAAGAAACTGGGGAAATGCAAAACAAAGCCATCCTCCCCTAGTCTCCCCTGGTCTGGTGAGTGATTGATTATGACCTGTCTGCTTCTCTGCTCTTTACTATTTACTGACTGTCTTTTAGCAAAGTCTACTAAGATTGACTTTATATGTGCTATTGGAGTTGAAGGAGTTTTGCACAAGTGGATACATTTTTTTTTTCCTATATTGCCTAATTGTAGACTAAGAAATGAAGAGTTTCATTCCAAATCTCTATATATCCATTTTCTGAAATGTTGGTAAATTATTAAAGAGATTGGTGTGTTTTTTCACTATCTAATCATGGCATGGGGTTGTTCAATGACAGACGTATTATTTGTTTAAAATCAATCACTTAATGGTTTTATTTAGCAAAATGCTATGTATACGCCTCACTCTTAGAGAAACAAGTAGTACTGCTAGGTATTACACAGTCAAATGTAACAAATAACTCAATTTTTTATAAAGAAATTTATAAATTATGCATTTGTGACATCAAAATATATACAGTTGAAGTTGGAAGTTTACATACACTTAGGTTGGAGTAATTAAAAGTTGTTTTTCAACCACTCCACAAATTTCTTGTGAACAAACTATAGTTTTGACAAGTCGGTCAGGACATCTACTTTGTGCATGACACAAGTCATTTTTCCAACAATTGTTTACAGACAGATTATTTTACTTATAATTCACTGTATCACAATTCCAGTGGGTCAGACGTTCACATACACTAGGTTGACTGTGCCTTTAAACAGCTTGGAAAATTCCAGAAAATTATGTCATGGCTTTAGAAGCTTCTGATAGGCTAATTGACATAATTTGAGTCAATTGGAGGTGTACCTGTGGATGTATTTCAAGGTCTACCTTCAAAGTCAATGCCTCTTTGCTTGACATCATGGGAAAATCAAAAGAAATCAGCCAAGACCTCAGAAAACAAATTGTAGACCTCCACAAGTCTGGTTCATCCTTGGGAGCAATTTCCAAACACCCTGAAGGTACCACGTTTATCTGTACAAACAATAGTACGCAAGTATTAACACCATGGGACCACACAATCGTCATACCGCTCAGGAAGAAGACGCGTTTTGTCTCCTAGAGATGAACGTACTTTGGTGCGAAAAGTGTAAATCAATCCCAGAACAACAACAAAGGACCTTGTGAAGATGCTGGAGGAAACAAGTACAAAAATATATATATACACAGTAAAACGAGTCCTATATCGACATAACCTGAAAGGCTGCTCAGCAAGGAAGATGCCACTGCTCCAAAACCGCCATAAAAAGCCAGACTACGGTTTGCAACTGCACATGGGGACAAAGATCGTACTTTCTGGAAAAATGTCCTCTGGTCTGATGAAACAAAAATAGAACTGTTTGGCCATAATGACCATCGTTATGTTTGGAGGAAAAAGGGGGAGGCTTGCAAGCCGAAGAACACCATCCCAACCGGGAAGCACGAATGTGGCAGCATTATGTTGTGGGGGTGCTTTGCTGCAGGAGGGACTGGTGCACATGGCATCATGAGGAGGGAAAATTAGGTGGATATATTGAAGCAACATCTCAAGACATCAGTCAGGAAGTTAAAGCATGGTCGCAAATGGGTCGGTTGGACAATGACCCCAAGCATACTTCCAAAGTTGTGGCAAAATGGCTTAAGGACAAAGTCAAGGTATTGGAGTGGCCATCACAAAGCCCTGACCTCAATCCTATAGACAATTTGTGGGCAGAACTGAAAAAGCGTGTGCGATCAAGGAGGCCTACAAACCTGACTCATTTACACCAGCTCTGTCAGGAGGAATGGGCCAAAATTCACCCAACTTATTGTGGGAAGCTTGTGGAAGGCTACCAGAAATGTTTGACCCAAGTTAAACAATTTAAGGCAATGCTACCAAATAGTAATTGAGTGTATGTACTTTTCTGACCCACTGGGAATTTGATGAAAGAAATCATTCTCTCCACTACTTTTCTGACATTTCACATTCTTAAAATGAAGTGGTGATCCTAACTGACCTAAGACAGGGAATTTTTACCAGGATTAAACGTCAGGAATTGTGAAAAACTGAGTTTAAATGTATTTTGCTAAGGTGTATGTAAACTTCCGACTTCAGGTGTATATATATATATATATACAGTATATAAAGAGAGATCTGTACGTAAAGCACTTACATTTGACATTTTAGTCATTTAGCATATGCTCATATCCAGAGCGACTTACATACAGTAAATATATTCAAGATAGCTAGGTGAGACAACCACATATCACAGTCAAATACAGGATATGAACATTCCATTCCAGCTGAACAATGGATACATAGTGTGCTTTGCCCCCACCCCTAAAAAAAACATTTTCATACACATCTAAAATCTATTAATTAAAAATATGAGAACAGTAATATTGTACTCACACGTGAAGGTACCCATAAGCAATCATTTCTGATGAAAAAACACAAATGTGAAACATTTGTGGAAATAGCATTTTGGAAATAAACTTTCAAATGCACAGTGTCGATGATGTAGAGAAGATCATTTCCAAAGTTTCCAGAGAGAGCCCTCCCTCAGCTGTGTTGTTGTTCATTCATATATATATATATATTTGATTTATGGGTAATTTTCAATCCTCCACGAACCCCATTGTTTAATTGGCGGTATTCATAAAGAAAATAAAAAAATACTTTCTTCTTTTCGGCCACACAGTGAGCGGTTTGTAAGCTCTTTGTTTGTTCTTTTCCTTTTTTTGTTTTGCTTTCCTCTCCTCAAGCTGCAAGTCTTTAGTCAGAGCTTTGCTTTGACAGGTGAAGATCAACTAGAGCCATCGCTATTGGCAACCATGTGGGATTGGAAGGAAAGGTGGCACTGGGGTCAGCGGCAGCGGAGTTATTCTATACCTATGCAATAACACACCCAGCCCCTACGGGGTTAAAGTTCAACTACAACATACAGTACCTTCACCAAATTTCTACTAACAGAGCGCTACTATCTCAGAATAAGTCTAAATGCACTCAATTGGGTTTATCTGCAGGGGATGAATTTCATCAACAGAAAATACTGAAGTAAAGTAAATCCTCACAGGATAGAGTCAACTGTTTCAGCAGGCTCCCGAGTGGCGCAACGGTCTAAGGCACTGCATCTCAGCGGTCTAAGGCACTGCATCTCAGTGCAAGAGGCATCACTACAGTCCCTGGTTCGAATCCAGGAGGTATCACATCCGGTCGTGATTGGGAGTCCCAAGGGGCGGCGAACAATTGGTCCAGGGTCGCCAGGGTAGGCTGTCATTGTAAATAAGAATTTGTTCTTAACTGACTTGCCTAGTTAAATAAAGGTTCAATGAAAAAAATGAAATTCCAGGCGTTCTTACCCTCAAAAGGTCCGGTGTCCTGATGGATGGTCTATGAACAGTGAAACTCTGTTAACTTCTGTTGAAGTACTTAAAAACATGAAATAGTGGGAGGCTATTAAGCAATCATATTTTTAATTATGATAACGTCAATTGAGCTTGTCAAGGATGAATCATTTCAGTGGAGACAGTAAAATATACCTAACAAGGCCTTTCTCAGTGGTAAACACACAGCTCTTAAAACTGTAATTAGCATGTAATGCCTAACACATGGCTTACAAGCCATCTCCTAGCCCATACTCCCTCCTCTCTTCCACTTTCTCCTCTCTCTGTAGGACACACTTCTCAACCAGTCTGAAATCTAACCACGCTAATAGGAAGTCAAATCTGTGTGGGCGATTTGGAGGCCCACAAGTAGTTAAGTACTGTTCGGTCTGTGTTTGAACACTTTTAAAGACCCAATCTGTCGTTTCAACAGCCTGACTCAAATAAAATGATAAAATAGGGTGATTATCCAATTCTGTGCTAAAACAAATCCATAATTTAGTCATTTGGTTGTAGACACTGAAGTAGGTGTTTCTACTGATTTTGAGTCTCTTACTGGCGCCACATGATGATCATTTCCCTCTTCTGGAGTTCACAAAAAGTAAATCCACTCCACCAAGGACGCAGTGTGTCATATTCTCACCGTAATGTGGCTTCCTCTGGTATTTGTGGGCCATAGAAGAGGACAGGGGTTAAAAACCAACAAATCCCATCTTACTGTACATGTCCCTGCCTCCGTACCCTGCAACAATTGCCCCCCTTCCCCACCCAGCCCAACCACCCACACAAAGTGTTCAAGAATTCCCCTTGAGAAACAGACACAGATAATTGGTCACAGATTTTTGTTGGCAGCATACAAAGGGACCTCCTATTCACCCCTGTGCAGCTGTCCCATTCACATTCTCCCATCCCTGCTCCCTACGACCAGCGTCCCACCACCACCACCACCACCACCACCACCACCGCTTCCCCCTGCAGGCCCTCCTTGCCAGCCCGGCAGGGCTGCCCCCATCCCAAACACAGCCCCTTTCACTGGCACAATAGAGCCATCGGGACACATCCCTCTCATGACCCTGACCCAAACTCCCTTCCTACCCCCCGAGGCTCTATTGTCTTCAATGGGACACTTGAAGCTGTTATTAGATCCCTTTGATATGGGTAGCACTACCAATTAGGGATCCATTTGCCTTGAGAATTGCACCTGTAGGATGTATAGGAACTCAATCCGTTGTCAGTGCTATCAGCACCCATCTATGATGGCCAACAGCAGTCCCACATAGATATGGTGTTATCTGGCTGCTGTTCGTAACAAGTCACTGTAGAGAGTAATAAGTGAGAGAGATAGGTTCAGATAGGGTTGAGTTCCATGCAATTCAAATCTTCAATAGAATGTGGCCCTCATACACTGTTAATGTTAATCAAGGCAACATGGGACAAGGAATATCTATTTATTTATTTCAGCATGATTTGCTCTCGCTGTTTGCCATTCAGGGGTTTGTTAGTCAAATAACAAATCAGCCATGAAATGCATGGATAAACATTTCAGAATTTGTTTTCAGGTAGGGTTACGGTACTTTTATTGTAACTTTTTCACTTCTTGTTCTGAAATTTCTGCTTGTGATTATTTTTTGTATGCCATTTTCCAGTTACAAATTGATGCACCTCCACAGTAGCTTCCTTAGAATGATCAGAAATCATCTAGAATGGCGATATCACATTTTGGAAAACCACAGACTCAAGATCTCTGGCCACAGGAAACAAAAGTACGTAGAGCAACACATTTCAGTGAGGTCCTGTACTTTCTCGCTGCTCTACCTCATTTAATGCATCACATGTGTGCCGAGATGGTGTGTCTTACCAGACGAAGGAATAGACTAAAACAGAGACAAGATAATAAGAAAAAAAAGTAAGAGAGAGAGAGAGAGAGAAGAAGGAATTCTACAACAGTGGGGGGATAAAGAAATAAAAAAGGAAGAAAATAAAGTGTAGAGAGAGAGAGAGAGAGAAAGACTCAGGTTTTAGGGGAAAAGAGGGAGAGAGTGATTACAATTCCAGTCACAACTTCCATCCATAGCTGTGTGCAGTGATCCTAGATTTCTTGAACAGCCAAGCTCAGCTGTCCCGAGAGACTCCTAAGAAGCCAGAGGTCAACCAGCTCTTTCCTGACGCACCATATGTTAAAGGAATTCTGCACTGCATTGTGGGATACGACACCACCATCCCCCACAACTTGGTTTCCAAATTACTAACACATACATCCTAAAACCTTCCCTGCCGTTTCTGCTGTGGAGAAGTTTCCACCATCAGGACTTCATGTTTTTAGAGTGATATGAAAAGGGTGGATTCTCCCTACAAAGATATGCTATGGTTTAATCACAGAAAATGGTAAAACTTTCCATAATAATCTTACATGCTGACTAGACCTGGCACGCGCGTGTGTCTGTGTGCAACACTGGGCGCATGTTGCTTTTATCCATCCACACCAAACTTGATCAGGACACGCGGGTTGAAATATCAAAACGAACTCTGAACCAACTATATTCATTTGGGGACATGTCGAAACACATGAAACATTCATGGATATTTAACTAGCTAGCTTTCTGTTGCTTACTAATTTGTTCTGGGATATGAACATTTGGTTGTTATTTTACCTGAAATGCACAAGGTCCTTTTTTTCTGGATCTTTGTAGAATTTTGACCCCTTTTGAGTCACACAAAATTGTGTGTTCTCTACCCCTACAATTAATCAACAGATAAAAAGGGAAACCTAGTTTGTTTCTAGTAATCGCTCCTCCTTCAGTCTTCTTCTTCTACTGACTTTATATGGCAGTTGGCGAACAACTCTAACGTGCATTACCGCTTCCAGCTGGACTGGAGTGTGGACCTCAGTTCATCTTTCAATCACCCAGGTGGGTATATGCTCCTAAAAACCAATGAGGAGATGGGAGATGTGGGACTTGCAACGTGTCACACGTCCAAAATAGAACCAAGTTCATGGATACAGCTGGATGTTGTGGGCATGTCGTTGTTCCTACACTTATTGAGCCACTTGTTGTTATATCAACACCTGTTATACCAACTGTACTTGCTGTGTTTCTTCATCTCGTTTCAATATTAAATGTCACAAGGCTTTGAACCTGTAAACAAAAAAAGTGCTTTACAACAAGGAAAATAACACAGATTGTACTGCAGCAGAAGTAAATGTATTAGTTGGACACTGGTCTGTGGAGAGGGAAGATTCCTTCCCATTGTAAACGTTTTGTATTGCTACATGTCCTCTTCCTACTTTCCTGTTTTCAGAGAAACTCTCATTAGGAAGGCTAATTAAATGTTATTAGTAATCATACTAGAGGTCTTTGCCGGTTCGGGTGGACCCGATAGACCCGAGACCCGACCCGGGCCCGATCGGGTTTGGGTCTGAAATTCTAACTGTGGATCCGGTCAGGTCGTGTTCGATTGTCATCTGGTCTCATGTCTATGTAACTACAGCTGATAGACCTAAGTGTACCCGAATGGACCCGACCACGGCTCTGCATAGCCTATAGCATATTTATTTTACGCTAATAAGGTGAATTTATTGATTTATAGAAGGCCTATCCAACATATAAAGACCTATTTGTTAACCTGAACAACAACTTTTTTTGTCACTCGGTCCAATCGAGCCTGGTCTAGACCTAGACCTGTCAGAGAACGGGTCAGGTCTAGGTCGAATGCTTCTCGGGTCCATTCGTGTCCGGGTCTCCATTATTATTATTTTTAATGATCGGTCCATTTGGGTCCGGGTCTGATTGTCCTCGGGTCCGGGTCTAACTTTTTGGACCGGTGAAGACCTCTAAATCATACACACCCATTACAGGCCCTAACTATCTGCATGGTTCTGCCAGAAATTGAGTAAAGAGAGAATTAATGAACAGGAGTCTCTGAAACATTTAATAAAAACCAAATTATGACTCATCTCATTATAGATATAGTATTATTCCATTTCACAAATGCGATGTCAAAGTTTTTGTGTTGTTGAGGGAATTGTTGGAACTTTATATGATAATTTGAGGGAGAAAGTGAATAGAAAAGAATTATGTGCATGTTCAATCATCTATTACAATACACAATTATCTAATTGCTGACAACGTGACTATCCATTTTTATAGTAACAAAACTCAAATAATTATTTTCTTCTTTCTCCTTCACCGTAACTTTTCCTTAGGAAAAGATGAGCTTCTGACTTTTGTGTTTGAACTGACTAATGAAAGTCAACCAAAATGTAGTTCAGCAAAAAACATTGCAGATACGTCAAATCTATTTTTTCAGATATTTTGCCATTCTTAGCTCAAACAAAACAAACCTTTAAAATTCAGCGCAAACAACATCTGCAACAGACTGAATGCCCATCCGTTTATCTATGGTGTTGAGATGCTAGTCTTTGCTGTGGCTGTGGCTTACTACTTGGTGTGGGGGAGAGGGAGCTAGATCAGCGCCGGTTGTGGTTGATGGATGTCTGTCGACCAGCTTGTGGGAAGTGAACCAAAGGGAAACAAGCCTGAGGTGGAGGGAGGGACACGGGGCAGGTCCGGGACACGTGGTTCGGAACACGGGGCAGGAAATACCAACAAAGAGAGTCATCACGGCATATTAATATGGAAATTGTTTCACATTAAAATTGTTTCACATTAAAGCAGTGAAAACAGGGTTGTGATGAGGCAGACATAAGAAGAGATGGGTGGGTAAAGGCTAGCGGGTATGGGCGCACCAGGCGGGCTGCAGTCACAGCCCAGGCCCAGTGGGACTATTAAGGCTGGACAGACTGAGGGTTACAGACAGACTGAGGGTCCAGACAGACTGAGGGTCCAGGCAGACTGAGGGTCCAGGCAGACTGAGGGTCCAGACAGACTGAGGGTCCAGGCAGACTGAGGGTCCAGACAGACTGAGGGTCCAGGCAGACTGAGGGTCCAGGCAGACTGAGGGTCCAGACAGACTGAGGGTCCAGACAGACTGAGGGTCCAGACAGACTGAGGGTACAGACAGACTGAGGGTCCAGGCAGACTGAGGGTCCAGACAGACTGAAGGTCCAGGCAGACTGAGGGTCCAGACAGACTGAGGGTCCAGGCAGACTGAGGGTCCAGGCAGACTGAGGTTCCAGGCAGACTGAGGGTCCAGACAGACTGAGGGTCCAGACAGACTGAGGGTCCAGGCAGACTGAGGGTTCAGGCAGACTGAGGGTCCAGGCAGACTGAGGGTCCAGGCAGACTGAGGGTCCAGACAGACTGAGGGTGCAGGCAGACTGAGGGTCCAGACAGACTGAGGGTCCAGACAGACTGAGGGTCCAGGCAGACTGAGGGTCCAGACAGACTGAGGGTCCAGACAGACTGAGGGTCCAGGCAGACTGAGGGTCCAGACAGACTGAAGGTCCAGGCAGACTGAGGGTCCAGACAGACTGAGGGTCCAGGCAGACTGAGGTCCACAGATGGTGCCAGCTGCTGTAGGACTTCACTTCATGGACAAACATACAGAGGGACATTCTCTAAACATACTCCCCCCACACACATGAAGACATGCATTTACTGCAGTACATGCAGACATGCACACGCATACACTGAGTGTACAAAACATTATGAACACCTGCTCTTTCCATGACATAGACTGACCAGGTGAATCCAGCTGAAAGATATGATCCCTTATTGATGTTACTTGTTAAATCCATTTCCATTGGTGTAGATGAAGGGGAGGACACAGGTTAAAGAAGAGGGTGTTAGGCCTTGAGACAATTGAAACATGAATTGTGTATGTGTGCCATTCAGAGGGTGAATGGGCAAAACAATAGATTGAAGTGCCTTTGAACTGGGTATGGCGCACCGGTTTGTGTCAAGAACTGCAATTTTTCGCGATCAACAGTTTCCCATGTGTATCAAGAATGGTCCACCACCCAAAGGACATCCAGCCAACATGACACAACCGTGTGAAACATTGGAGTCAACATTGGAGTCATTAGAGTCCATGCCCCGAAGAATTGAGACTGTTCTGAGGGCAAAAGGGGAGTTCAAGGAGTTCTTAATCTTTTGTACACTCAGTATATATGTATACACAGATACAGACACACTCACACCAACACACACACACCAGTGGAGGCTGGTGAATACAAACATTGAGGAGGATGGGAGACCCTCTGCAGAACGCACGGAGACGACAGACCTTCGTCCATTGCATGATCGATGCGGCTTTTTCCCAGAAGCTTGAATCTGATGTGGGCATTTATATGATCCCATTTATATTATGCTGTTTAGCTGAACGATCAATGTTCTTCAAGTCACTGTACCCCCCTTTCGCCCAAGGCTCAGACTTTCCAAAAAGCAGGCAATGCCAGCAATACAGGCAGCTTAATGAAAGACTCTCTGTTAACCAGCTATACTTTTGATACCAGTTGGTATTGAACCCCCTCACCTTTTCATCCTTCTTCATGAAACTGATCTCAGGCAGAGATCAACCCTCACTTTTAATTCACACCTGTTCTGTTTGCCCCAGTGAATAAAGGGGTTCTTCAACAAAAAGTACACAACATTTTTGGTAGCGTTGGCCAGTCTGCCATTCTGGAGGTGAAAACTGAATGCTTGAGCTGGTAGCTAGCTAGCTACTGCTACTTACCAAGGCACATTTAAATAAATGACACTCACTGGACACAAAAATAAAGTTCTAATACCAGATACCCTTGGACTCAAGTCACAAATATGGTGACTTGCAAATCAACTTTGACTTTAACACCAATGACTTGTGACTTGTGCAGCGCATCATCTCTTCATTTAACGGATTACAGTTTGAATCGGACAGCAGCCAATCAAATTGTTGCCAGCTGAGAAAAAGTTGCGTGTGGCAGTGCAGAGGAATGTCGGTGGGTGAATTCAGTCTGAGCCACTGGAAAGATGTTATTATTAACATTAGCCATCCTCGATAGTCGATCGCTATGGGGGGGGGCTTTCTCATGGCTACCCATGTATTTCCATGGAAATAAAATGTTTATTTGGAAAGTTAATATTTTTTTTTTTAAAGCATTCATTATTTGCGTAAATGTAATATACTAACTATTACTCTTGTTAAAAATATGAAATGGTATTACATTTGGTGAAAAGCACATTATGACTTGTTTATGACTCAAAACTCAAAGTTTAGGACTTGAGACTTGACTCGGACTTACCTGTCTTGACTTGGGACTTGACTTGGGACTTGAGTGCTAAGGCTTGAGACTTACTTGTTACTTGTAAAACAATGACTTGGTCCTACCTCTGTCTAAAACCAAGTAAACAATTTATAATCTACCTCCTCTGTCTCCTGTAATTTGAAGAAACGAATTTGAATTGAATAATATCCTAAAAATGCTCAACTATCACTTTTCATTGTCAATCTCTATACAATAATGTCACCAACTCACCAAGCTTCTCAACACATAGAACCTCCCATAATACTCTGCAGCACAACCCCAATACAACACACTAGGTTAATTATCTGATCCTAATCCTATGATTGTATGGACAACATGTCAGTTCATAATGCAAAAGCTTTGATTGGTTGGAGGTCATCCTCCGGAAGTGGTCATCATTTTTTTTAAATAATATGTTTATTATTTTCCAATAACAAATAAATAAAAAAAGACAGCGATACAAACATTGACATTCATTGTACTGTTGAATGGGATAGCCAATTTAGAGGACAAAACAAAAGTTAACTCACACATACACAAAATATAACTAAATCCTATTAGGTGGTACATGTATAAGAAGACAGCATATAGTCATTACAAGCAGTGTACTTAAGCCAAAAATAAATATTGAGTGGAGTACAGCACAGAGTAGCAGCAGATCATCAACCAGTTATGAAGCAGGACTAGACCATTTATCCAGTATAGGCTGCCATATTTTGTAAAACATTGGACTTCTATTGGAGGTATTGTATCGAATCTTTTCCATATGTATTACATTCCCTAAATCCCGTAACCACATTTCAAAGGTAGGTACAGTCTCCAATTTCCAAAATTGCAATATGAGCATTTTGGCTAATAGAGTACAAAGAGAGACAGCCTTCTCTTCCTGGTTAATCCCATCAACTGTACCAAACAGACAGATCAATGGGTCTGGGGCTAAAACTCTATCGAAGGCTTTAGATAAGTAATCAAAAATTAGAACCCAGTAAGCATGTAACTTAGGACAGGTCCAAAACAAGTGGGTCAACGTCCCCCTCATCCTGCTTGCACCTCTCACACAGTGGTGAGGTGTCCGGGAATATTTTATGCAGTTTCACTTTTGAGTAATGTAACCTGTGTCGGAAGTGGTCATAATTACCATGAAGGTCAATGGAAGGGGGTGAGGCCTACGAGCCTCCTAGGTTTTGTATTGAAGTCAATGTAGCCAGAGGAAAACGTAAGCAAGCTGTCCTCCTGTTACACCATGGTGCTACCCCAGAGAGTGCCGTTTAAGTTACTATAGACCTTCATTGCAAAACAGTGTGTTTTATAACATATGAATATTAGTATGATATGTTACATTTGGTATAGTTACATAAGACAGCTGGTTACTAAAGGTAAAAACTGGTCGGGGTGGATGGGTGGGTGTATAATGTAAACTTCTAGCAACCCAAAGGTTGCAAGTTCAAATCTCATCATTGACAACTTTAGCATTTTAGCTAATTAGCAATTTTTCAACTACTTGCTACTTTTTAGGTACTTTGCGACTACTTAGCATGTTATCTAAACCTTCCCCTAACCCTAATCCTAACTCCTAGCCTAGCTAACATTAGCAGGCTAGCTAATGTTCACCACCTACCTACAGTTGAAGTCGGAAGTGTACATACACTTAGGTTGGAGTCATTAAAACTTGTTTTTCAACCACTCCACAAATTTCTTGTTAACAACTATAGTTTTGGCAAGTCGGTTAAGACATCTACTTTGTGCATGACACAGGTCATTTTCCCAACAATTGTTTACAGACAGATTATTTCACTTATAATTAATCGTATCACAATTCCAGTGGGTCAGAAGTTCACATACACTAAGTTGACTGTGCCTTTAAACAGCTTGGAAAATTCCAGAAAATGATGTAATGGCTTTAGAAGCTTCTGATAGGCTAATTGACATCATTTGAGTCAATTGGAGGTGTACCTGTGGATGTATTTCAAGGTCTACCTTCAAACTCAGTGCCTCTTTGCTTGACATCATGGGAAAATCAAAAGAAATCAGCCAAGACCTCAGAAAACAAATTTTAGACCTCCACAAGTCTGGTTCATCCTTGGGAGCAATTTCCAAACACCCTGAAGGTACCACGTTTATCTGTACAAACAATAGTATGCAAGTATAAGCACCATGGAACCACACAATCGTCATACTGCTCAGGAAAGAGACGTGTTCTGTCTCCTAGAGATGAACGTACTTTGGTGCGAAAAGTGCAAATCAATCCCAGAACAACAGCAAAGGACCTTGTGAAGATGCTGGAGGAAACAGGTACAAAAACATCTATATCCACAGTAAAACGAGTCCTATATGGACATAACCTGAAAGGCCGCTCAGCAAGGAAGAAGCCACTGCTCCAAAACCGCCATAAAAAAGCCAGACTACGGTTTGCAACTGCACATGGGGACAAAGATTGTACTTTTTGGAGAAATGTCCTCTGGTCTGATGAAACAAAAATAGAACTGTTTGGCCATAATGACCATCATTATGTATGGAGGAAAAAGGGGGAGGATTGAACACCATCCCAACCGTGAAGCACGGGGGTGGCAGCATCATGTTGTGGGGGTGCTTTGCTGCAGGAGGGACTGGTGCACTTCACAAAATAGATGGCATCATGAGGGAGGGAAATTCTGTGGATATATTGAAGCAACATCTCAAGACATCAGTCAGGAAGTTAAAGCTTGGTCGCAAATGGGTCTTCCAAATGGACAATGACCCCAAGCATACTTCCAAAGTTGTGGCAAAATGGCTTAAGGACAACAAAGTCAAGGTATTGGAGTGGCCATCACAAAGCCCTGACCTCAATCCTATAGAAAATATATGGGCAGAACTGAAAAAGCGTACGCGAGCAAGGAGGCCTACAGACCTGACTCAGTTACACCAGCTCTGTCAGGAGGAATGGGTCAAAATTCACCCAACTTATTGTGGGAAGCTTGTGGAAGGCTACCAGAAATGTTTGACCCAAGTTAAACAATTTAAGGCAATGCTACCAAATAGTAATTGAGTGAATGTAAACTTCTGGCCCACTGGGAATATGATGAAAGAAATAAAAGCTGAAATAAATCTTTCTCTCTACTATTATTCTGACATTTCACATTCTTAAAATAAAGTGGTGATCCTAACTGACCTAAGACAGGGAAGTTTTACTAGGATTAAATGTCAGGAATTGTGAAAACTGAGTTTAAATGTATAAAATGTATGTATTTTATATGTAAGGTGTATGTAAACTTCCGACTTCAACTGTACCTAGCTAGAATTCATAACATATCATATGTTTAGCAAAATTGGGACTAATGATACGAATTGTAATTCATAACATATCAAATGAAATGGGTGATGGACATCCACAAATTAATGCATACCAGTGGATGCTCCTCAGAGGATGAAGGCGAGGACCATCTCCTCAGTGAATTTCAGCAAGTAACATATCATACTAAATGAAGTATCTCAGATTTACATACAGAATAATACGAAATTCTCTGAGACCAGGTTGACACACACACAAACACATGCACACACGCACGCACGCACGCACGCACGCACGCACGCACGCACGCACGCACGCACGCACGCACGCACGCACGCACGCACACACACACACACACACACACACAGCCATAAAATCCCAGTTTTTTCCCTCCTACTTTTCAAAAATACATACCTAAGTGCATCCATTCTCACACCCACACAGATTCCTCGGAGGAAACTCCATCTCCTTGGCTTATTTCAACTGCAATGCTATCCACATAGGCAAGGAAGAAGAAATCCTGCAGCTCTGGTCAACGTTGAATCACAAACGGCATTGTTAGTTTATAACCACTTTCTTAATTTAAATTTGAGGGGATAAGTTATGCGACAACATCTCCAATATCCAACAGCAATATGTATATTTATTTATTTATTTATTTAACCTTTATTTAACCAGGTAGGCAGGTTGAGAACAAGTTCTCATTTACAATTGCGACCTGGCCAAGATAAAGCAAAGCAGTTCGACACATACAACAACACAGAGGTACACATGGAGTAAAACAAACATACAGTCAATAATACAGTAGAAAAATAAATCTATATACAATGTGAGTAAATGAGGTGAGATAAGGGAGGTAAAGGCAAAAAAGGCCATGGTGGCGAGGTAAATACAATATAGCAAGTAAAACACTGGAATGGTAAATTTGCAGTGGAAGAATATGTAAAGTAGAAATAGAAATAATGGGGTGCAAAGGAGCAAAATAAATAAATAAATAAATACAGAAGGGGAAGCGGTAGTTGTTTGGGCTAATTTATAGATGGGCTATGTACAGGTGCAGTAATCTGTCAGCTGCTCTGACAGCTGGTGCTTATAGCTAGTGAGAGATAAGTGTTTCTAGTTTCAGAGATTTTTGTAGTTCGTTCCAGTCATTGGCAGCAGAGAACTGGAAGAAGAAGCGGCCAAAGGAGGAATTGGCTTTGGGGGTGACCAGAGAGATATACCTGCTGGAGCGCGTGCTACAGGTGGGTGCTGCTATGGTGACCAGCGATCTGAGATAAGGAGGGACTTTACCTAGCAGGGTCTTGTAGATGACCTGGAGCCAGTGGGTTTGGCGACTAGTATGAAGCGAGGGCCAGCCAACGAGAGCGTACAGGTCGCAGTGGTGGGTAGTATATGGGGCTTTGGTGACAAAACGGATGGCACTGTGATAGACTGCATCCAATTTATTGAGTAGGGTTTTGGAGGCTATTTTGTAAATGACATCGCCGAAGTCGAGGATTGGTAGGATGGTCAGTTTTACGAGGGTATGTTTGGCAGCATGAGTGAAGGATGCTTTGTTGTGAAATAGGAAGCCAATTCTAAATTTAACTTTGGATTGGAGATGTTTGATGTGAGTCTGGAAGGAGAGTTTACAGTCTAACCAGACACCTAGGTATTTGTAGTTGTCCACATATTCTAAGTCAGAACCATCCAGAGTAGTGATGCTGGACGGGCGGGCAGGTGCAGGCAGCGATCGGTTGAAGAGCATGCATTTAGTTTTACTTGTATTTAAGAGCAGTTGGAGGCCACGGAAGGAGAGTTGTATGGCATTGAAGCTCGTCTGGAAGGTTGTTAACACAGTGTCCAAAGAAGGGCCAGAAGTATACAGAATGGTGTCGTCTGCGTAGAGGTGGATCAGAGAATCACCAGCAGCAAGAGCGACATCATTGATGTATACAGAATATATATATATATATAAAGAATACCATTGGATAAAGTAAATGGCCATTTGCTGAAAGAGCGTAACTTACAATTAGGTCCGACAATGGCGTTCTAATTCAAAGGAATTCCAGTGTGAGCTGACAATTAGAAACGGGAATTACTAATGAAATTTTGCTTTCTCAGAAAATACACGATCAGTCATGAAAACTCTACAATTGTCCTTTTCACACACGAGCAGTTGCCTGTCAAAACGTCATCACTATTGAACGGTAATGTGATTGAAACACAGGACGAAGTTGCACAAGAGAAGGTGGACGTGCTCATTTAGGATTTTGCCAACGTGATTACACAAAACAGCAACAAAGATGTCACAATTGACACTACAGTGAGACACTGTACAAGCTGCAATGTCCTTCGCAAGTTTGACGGTTAGCATGGGGGTCAAGTGCTCTGGTCTATTACGTACTTAGAGAGCAGAATCAGTGCCTAGCTGCCTGACCCTCTTGATTGTACTACGGGATAATTTTAGATCCAAAACGCTGGGGCTGGGGGCTGGGGGCTGGGGCTGGGGCTGGGGCTGGGGCTGGGGCTGGGCTAGGGCTTGGCTGGGGGCTGGGGCTGGGGCTGGGCTAGGGCTTGGCTGGGGGATGGGGCTGGGGCTGGGGGCTGGGGCTGGGGCTGGGCTAGGGCTTGGCTGGGGGATGGGGCTGGGGGCTGGGGGCTGGGGCTGGGGCTGGGGCTGGGGCTGGGGCTGGGGCTGGGGCTGGGGCTGGGGCTGGGGCTGGGGCTGGGGCTGGGCTAGGGCTTGGCTGGGGGCTGGGGTTGGGGCTGGGCTAGGGCTTGACTGGGGGATGGGGCTGGGGCTGGGCTAGGGCTTGGCTGGGGGATGGGGCTGGGGATGGGGCTGGGGCTGGGGGCTGGGGCTGGGCTAGGGCTTGGCTGGGGGATGGGCCTGGGGCTGGGGGCTGGGGCTAGTGCTGGAGGCTGGGCTGGGCTGGGGCTGGGGCTGGGGCTGGGGATGGGGCTGGGGCTGGGGCTGGGGCTGGGGCTGGGGCTGGGGCTGGGGCTGGGGCTGGGGCTGGGGCTGGCTTCTGGTACTGTACTTCTGCCTGTACTTTAGCAATTTACATGCACTGTGAGTATCACAGAGAAACAGAGAAAGCCCAAAGCTCACATCTGTGTTCTGCCAAGTAACCACTACCAGAGGGAGAAAACAACAGAGTTGGCCTCTCCAAATCCTGGAGCTCAGAGCAAGAGAGAGGGAATCTCTCAGGTGTACATTCTGAATTGAGACTCCCTTCCTTGGGCTAGTTCCTCCCAGACACAAGGAGCTGGGGTGGGTTAGAAGATGGTTCTGTGTTGTTTTTGCGTGACAGAGCAACAGCAAGTTCAGGTTAGGAGGGCAAAAAGTTGTGGAATGTTTTTCAGCAGGGCTAGGAGAGTGGTATATGTAGCTCATATATGTGTGTATGGAGGGGGTTAGCATTCCCACCTCTCCCCCACTTTCTCACCCGCCTCCCCCTGTCTCCCCCACGTCTCCCCAGAGCTGACACGTTTCATGGCTGCTATAAAGAGGAGACACTGCCCTCAATTTCCTATGAAAGAGGCCTAAACAGGGTACAGGCAACAAAGGATACTTTCTTCCCCCCCACCTCTCTCGGCTTGGAAAATGTGATTATTATTAGGAGAGTCCAGCTCTTTTATATTTCTTGAAAATATTTATGTAGAAGAAAAAGAGAAGGTGGAAAGGTGAGAGAACATGTCTGAAACGGTCTTGTGGCCAGAGACTTCCAGGGAGTTGGGGTTTTAATTTACGAGGTGTTTGGGGAGAGATTAACTGGCTGCTTTTTCTTGTTTATCTGTCTGTGTTTGCTTGTGTGTTTTTCTCTCAATATGTGTTACGTGATGGATTTAGTGTGTGTAAATGTTGTCAGAGCCTTTATTTTATCTAAGTATTTTTGTCAGGGCCTTTTGAATCCATTAAAAAACACCTAAACTTAAGTCCGGGGGTGAAATACATGATGGCCGTGTTGCGTCTGTTTCAGTTGATGCATTAATGCTGTGTGAGCCGGGAGGTTATTTGTCAATACAGCAGGCCTTGGCTTGCTTGTCTCTGTATAGACATACTGTATCTATCTCTCGTCACCACTTTGCCTGGGGGGGAGTCAACTCTCTTTGGGGTGCCTATGTGTTTCAATTTATTGTTTTGGCTCTGAAGTTTGTATTTGTCTATCAGGAGGTATAGGGGTGAACCCTAAAATCGGACAAATTGCTGAAAATTGCCTACACGCAGTCATTCCTGTTTGGACACACTTGGCACATCTGGTTGTGATCTGGCTACAAAAGGGCCGCTGCGCAGAGCTTAGCCCTCAGACTGGTGCCACATTTTATCCCTGGCTGGGCTCGGTGCGAACGGAGATGTTCCTCTCTCCTCACCGTGAGGGGGCAACGGGCAGGACGGGGGTTCGGGGGGGGGGGGGGGGGGGGGGGGGGTCGTGATGCTTGGCAGATGTCTCTCAGTTTAAGAGCAGCAGTAGGTTTTAATTGAGGGGAGCTGCAGAGATGAATGCAGCACCATGACAGTGCAGCCCTTTCAAAGGGCTCACAATCTGGCAACTTTAAACACAGCAGATAAAAAGATGTGGAGATACATTTCCTGTGTTTGGCATCACACACACACACAGTCACATTAAAATGATTAGTACTTCAAAAGGCAGAGCAGCACTTTTGGGAATGAGCTCCTGCATGAGGTCCTACATGGCTCATCAAGCTTCTGACGCTGCAGTGGAAGATAGGTCTGGTCAATCGGCAACTCTCTGTTTAGGCAATAGATCATTTTCTGTTGACTGGAGTCCAGACATACACTACCGTTCAAAAGTTTGGGGTCACTTAGAAATGTCCTAGTTTTTGAAAGAAAAACACATTTTTTGTCCATTAAAATAACATCACATTGATCAGAAATACAGTGTAGACATTGTTAATGTTGTAAATGACTATTGTAGCTGGAAACGGCTGATTTTTAATGGAATATCTACATAGGCATACAGAGGCCCATTATCAGCAACCATCACTCCTGTGTTCCAATGGCATGTTGTGTTAGCTAATCCAAGTTTATCATTTTAAAATGCTAATTGATCATGAGAAAACCCTTTTGCAGTTATGTTAGCACAGCTGAAACTGTTGTACTGATTAAAGAAGCAATAAAACTGACCTTCTTTAGACTAGTTGAGTATCTGGAGCATCAGAATTTGTGGGTTCGATTACAGGCTCAAAATGGCCAGAAACAAAGACCTTTCTTCTGAAACTCATCAGTATATTCTTGTTCTGAGAAATGAAGGCTATTCCATGCAAGAAATTGCCAAGATACTGAAGATCTGGTACAACGCTGTGTACTACTCCCTTCACAGAACAGCGCAAACTGGCTCTAACCAGAATAGAAAGAGGAGTGGTAGTTTGAGAAACAGACACCTCACAAGTCCTCAACTGGCAGCTTCATCAAATAGTACCCGCAAAACACCAGTCTCAACTTCAACAGTTAAGAGGCGACTCCGGGATGCTGGCCTTCTAGGCAGAGTTGCAAAGAAAAAGCCATATCTCAGACTGGCCAATAAAAATAAAAGATTAAGATGGTTAAGTTTGCTGTGTTTGGATCACAAAGAAGAACATTCGTGAAACACAGAAAAAATGAAAAGATGCTGGAGTAGTGCTTGACACCATCTGTCAAGCATGGTGGAGGCAATGTGGTGTCTGGGGGTGCTTTGGTGGTGGTAAAGTGTGAGATTTGTACAGGGTTAAAGGGATCTTAAAGAAGGAAGGCTGTCACTCCATTTTGCAATGCTTAATTGGAGCCAATTTCCTCCTACAACAGGACAATGACCCAAAGCACAGCTCCAAACTATGCAATAACTATTTAGAGAAGAAGCAGTCAGCTGATATTCTGTCTATAATGGAGTGGCCGGCACAGTCACCGGATCTCAACCCTATTGAGCTGTTGTGGGAGCAGCTTGACCGTATGGTACGCAAGAAGTGCCCATCAAGCCAATCCAACTTGTGGGAGGTGCTTCAGGAAGCATGGGGTGAAATCTCTTCAGATTACCTCAACAAATTGACAACTAGAATGCCAAAGGTCTGCAAGGCTGTAATTGCTGCAAATGGAGGATTCTTTGACGAAAGCAAAGTTTGAAAGACACAATTATTATTTCAATTAAAAATCATTATTTATAACCTTGTCAACGACTTGACTTTATTTCTCATTTCTTGTATGTTTTCATGGAAAACAAGGACATTTCTAAATGACACCAAACTTTTGAATGGTAGTGTATACTGTATGGTTTCTCAGCTTTCGTTACTGGTATTCCCCAAAGTCTAATTACGTCTTTGGAAAACAAATCAGAAAACGTCAGAGTAAACTAATACAACAATTCAAGAAGTTCTCAAACCCATTGACCCATTTTGTAAAAGTGCTGGATGGATTTTCAGTCTTCAGCTACACAGCACGTGACTGATGGAGTAAAGGCATTGAGCAGATGTTGTTGTCCAGCTTTCCTTTTCCATCTTCTTTCACTTCTTTTCTCTGTAGGTGTATGGGGAGAGAGGTCATAGGTGAATAGTTGGGAGCGTCACATGTAGCTGAGCTGTTGGAGGCAGGAAAACTGAAAGCACAGCTGCAGACGCTGAGGTCTCAGCTTCTCAAATTGCCTCTGCCACAGTTTCCTGCCCTGCTTACTGCCAGGCCAGGGCTTACTGCTGGCCTCTTAATAGCCCCACCCCCATCTTAATAATCCATGATGTCACCGCAACATTACTTTTTGTTTTTGTTCATTTTTTTCAACCCAACCATTGGTTCTTTCCCATTGTTTTTAAATATTAACAGGTGGAGCCAGGGATAGGGAATCCATTTGGCCAGTCTTGTCCATCCTCTACTATCACATCTGCTTCAGTTTTCACTTCCTCTTGTGTGTTTGTCCACGTGTATTTGTTTCTTCCCCCCGGTTCCCCTTTGGAGGAGAGAGGCAGAGGAGTGATCAGTGGGTCTTTGATCCCGCTGGCCCCTGCCCTGGCTTTCCAGAGCACATGAGCCCAGGCAATTACGCAGTGCTTCTAGCAGACTGCTATTAGTGTGTAATGTACCAGTCTGGAAGAGGATTTGGTGGAGCTGGAAAAGGTTTGCAATTGTACATAATCTCACTCCCCAGATTGTAAACATGTGTTATCATACAGAGTGGTACCAGGGGGTGGTGTTTGAAACGACTCTCAAAAACACAAATAAATAGTAGACATTTACTTATTGATGAAATAGTTTATTCATGTTGTTATTCTCAGTGGTAGCCACTCTCCACTCTAAACATTCACAATAAATGAAATACGTTGCATATATGAGGAGAAACATTTTGGAGAAATAATCGTGAATTTTTCACTGCTTTCAACTATGTGGACAGTTGTTGTATGGCAGAGTAGGCAACCTCTGAGTGCCCAGGGAGAGATGGAGGAGAGGGGAGAGGCCAAGACCAAAGTCATCAGAGCAAACCTGGAGCTCATTTATCTTGGTGATTTGCAGCTCCTCTCTGTATTCCCCGTCTGAGAAATGAGCACAGAGCACATGTGGTGGACAGGAAGAGCCAGGGTCGAGGGGGGCCAGAGAGATGATGGTCCCTTTATCCCTGCAATCACCGCCATTAAGTAGAGGAGTCCAGGAAAAGAAGAAGAAAAATACACCGGTCCATCTGTCATACTCTTCCTGTCTATTAACCCCGGCCCAGACTGGGAGCTGCAATAACAGAATGTCACGTGTGCTCCCTCTCCGGTCTCTAGGTCACCAGGCTGCTCGTTATGGCGCACACCTGTCACCATCGTTACACGCACCTGCGTGTCATCAGACTCACCTGGACTCCATCACCTCTGTGATTACCTGCCCTATATATGTCACTCCCTTTGGTTCCTTCCCGAGGTGTCATTGACTCTGTTTCATGTCGGTGCGTTGTTTGTGTGTCGTGTTTATTGTTTTGTTTATTTATTAAAAACACTCACTCCCTGTACTTGCTTCCCGACTCTCAGCGCACTCGTTACACAGAAATACTCCACAGACTTTAAGAGTGAGTTTGCAGCTGGAGAAAAATCTGTCCATTAAAATATATAGGCTGTACCAGATCCATATAAATAGGTCATCAACGTGGCCCATCTTTTAGGTTAGGGACAATTTATGCTTAACACTGACAAAGTGCCCTGGGCTGCCAAAAAGAAGACGCCAGGAGACAGAGGGCAGAAGAAAAATAAATCACAGAGGGCCCAGTGCTATATTAAAATACAATTTTCAAAGCAGTATGGAAAACAGACAGACAGAGATGTCCTTAATTCTTCATTGAGAATGACTGTTACTGTATCTCCCAGATGTACATGCACCGTGTTGCACAATCCACTCCTCCCGACTAACGGCTTGGGACTGTTGTGGCAGTGTGCACTAAACCAGAGCATGCAGGAATGGGGACTGGAAAACGGTGGTGCACTTAAAACAGACTTTATCCAAAGTGCCTGGATGTACAGCCATCTCCTCTGTTGTTGTCTGGTCAAAAAATAAACATGACAACAGAGCAGCGTGGGCTAAAACTTGAAAACTTTTAATACTTGAGAGCAACAGCCTTGTCCTGACAGAAACAGCTCAGTCCCAGGTCTTTGATTCTCCCAGGGTGTGAGTGAGTGGCACCAGGAATACTCTCTCCTCTCTCCTCTCACTGCTCCCCTGGCTCTCATTTACATTACCTAGAATATGTCCTGACAGCCAGGGGATGTTTTTGATTTGTTGAAGCCCCTGCTGAAAGAGGATGATGTTTAGAACCAAGGCCGCTGCTCTTTCCTTCTCCACACGGCGTCTGACGCACATGCCAATTTGGACACCACGTTGGGTGATGACAAGGAATTACAGAGAGCAGGACTGGGAGGTTTATGAAAGGAAGATTTATGTGTTTTTGTCTAGGAATGTCTGAAATGTATAATGAATACAAGGGCAATCCTTTACCATGGTCTATAAAGGGCTACAAGCAGCAAACTGCAATTCAAACCAAATAAAAATGTGATGTACATTGCCACTTCATATGAGTGAAATTGCATGGCCCATATAATCCATTCAATTTTCCGATCCCATTCCAGGACTCCCCATACGTTAGAGACAATAGCAATGGTGTTCTTAAGGCTGAGCTAGCTGACCCCCACCCCCATTCTATCAGAGCCCGCCTGCCACCTGCTATGTTTAATGAGAGCAAGGGACAACTGGAGGCATGGTGTGTGTTTGTGTTCCTGTATAGATGTGTGTATGTGTGTAAGTATGTACAACAATGTGTGAGTGCATGTGACAGGAGGGCGGCACACACACATTGGCATGGTCCCTGCTCATTTTAACCCTCTCGCATGCCGCTCTGTCGCCAGCGGGGCTTTGTGTGGTCACATACCTCCACCATGGCAGACATGGAAAACATTCATAGACCAGTAAGGCCAAGAGATTAGATGGCTCCTCATAGGCTCTGGCTCTAATAGTGCTTCAAATTCAATGGTGCCATGTTGCCGCAATTTAGCCTCTTCGTCTTTGGAAAAAATGCATGCCATGTATCACCATACTATCACACTATCATTGGTCTCTTGCACTATTTCGTTGAGGGCGCCGTTTACGAGTGGGTGCATGTCTTAATGTGTGTGTGTGTGTGTGTGTGTGTGTGTGTGTGTGTGTGTGTGTGTGTGTGTGTGTGTGTGTGTGTGTGTGTGTGTGTGTGTGTGTGTGTGTGTGTGTGTGTGTGTGTGTGTGTGTGTGTGTGTGTGTGTGTGTGTGTGTGTGTGTGTGTGTGTGTGTGTGTGTTTGTGTGCATGCTAGTACCAGAATGGGTGTGTGTGAAAAGAGAAAAGAGGCATGACAGGGGATTACTTGTAGAACTAGCAATGGATCAACTGAAACACAACATTGACTGAATGGCCAAAGCAGCTGTCTTTGAACAGCTGCCCAACTGAAAAGATTTGCTAGAAACAGGAAGGAAAAAAACTATGAGGATGAAATAAACGAGGCCTGTGAGGCCTTTCACAATTTCCCAAGTTTGAAAAATGCATGCTGGATTAGGTACCCTTTTACTGGACATTCATATCGGCTTCAAGGGAGTTTCACAGGATGTTTGAATAGATGCATGTTCTGTGCTACACTGTGAGTACAGAACGTACTGTAAGCATGCTACCAAACTAAAAAGCACAAATCCAAAATCTACACACATGTCCAACAACCCAAACTAATTCAGAGCGATGCAACAAACTGAATGGAACACATTCGTTTTTTCAGATATTCCGTAGTGTTTGGTTGCTTGGCTTCATGGAATTTACAGGCTGGGGCGACTGCCTTGGTGGCACAGTCAGCATGGATTTCCTGTAGAATGTTAGTCAGATTGAGGCCTCTCTCTCTCCCATTCACTCTCTCTCTCTCTCTCTGTCCCCCTTTCCCTCTGCCTGAGGCTTTCTGTCTGCTCTAGATCTCATAAATCAGCCGTAGCGCAGCCCTATCCTGGAGCTACCACGCACAGACATCCTGGCAAGGTTGATCACACTCACATCACCTCGGCCTATTTGCAAGAACCAACTGATAACCTAACACATTTTATGGGGCCCCAGCACATGATCAATCTTGTCGGGGAACGCCGTTCATGTGCTTGCAGTCTGAGTCTGAACCACATAAAAGAATTGGATGAGGGTAAACGCATAAGAAGGCTTTTTCTTTGAAGGTGTTTTGATGCTGAAGTTTCAGCAAACTATGTCTGCAGGGTAAAAATGACAGAAATTAAGCTGTGGAGCTCACTTTACCCTTCATATTTGTCAAGAAAGATAATTTCCTTAATTTAATATATCAATTGTTTGACATGATAGTATGGATCTAAGACTAGGTGCTTGCAAATCAGTGTGTGATTGTAGAAGTTGGAGGTTGGAGGTGTGAGAGAGAGAGAGAGAGAGAGAGAGAGAGAGAGAGAGAGAGAGAGAGAGAGAGAGAGAGAGAGAGAGAGAGACAGTGGGAAAGAGGGAAAGAGAGAGAAAGAGATGAGGATAGAACATGACAACACATAGAGCTCTCATTCACTTTGCACAGTGGTCCACATGCTCTGTTAACACTAGTGCATGGCCGTCTACACCATTGCGTCTGTCTGTCTGTCTGCCTCGCAGGCCTTTGGAGAATATGGGATGCCGTCCAAAGGCGACACATGTTGTCAAGCCAATGAATGTCTATGAGTGTGAGTGTGTGTGTGGGTGTGTACAGTATGTGTGTGTGTGTGTGTGTGTGCATGTTTGTGTGCATGCATGTGAATGTGTTTGAATCTTTTTTCCATTCTATTCTATTCTTCTTTTTTTTTCTTTTGGAAATGCCCTACCCAGATATGTAGGAATTAAAGAACATTGATCACTACTAATCAAAGTGCCGATTCTTTTAACGGACAGCTGTTGTCATATGCTTTAATTCCCAGCTATCTCCCCCTGTATAGCAGAACAGCACTTAGTCCACCAGTTGAGGTTGCAGGGGAACGAGGGTTAACTGTCTCTGCCTGGTCCAACTGCCCATACAGCATACAACATCACACACATAGAAATCCAAGGTAAGTTACATTTTTTCCCTCTGACATTGCTTTCCAACCAATCAATCACTGTCAGATGCTGTACTGAAAAGAAAATACTAAACGCAAACTGTTGTTCATGACATACACTGTGAAAATGTAATTCTGGTCAGGGTCAATATTTGGCAATTGTGTATCTTAATTCATTCCTGCCAGTACTGAACAGTAAAATATAACTAAAAGGATCAATCCTCCTATGTCCATTCGAGTCCTTCTGCCCCTCTGGCTATACCAGTAGCTGATGACAATATGTGTTGACAAAATACATGTACTACCTCTCTGCGAGAAAGGAACGCGACTGCTTAGGGGTGACTATGATGTCTCTTTATAGCGAATATAAGCAACATCTGTTAGAAGCCGAGAAAACGACAGTAATATCCATTTCCAAGCAGTGAACACTGAATTCTTTACACGATACCCGGATCCTGTATCCCCAGTATTGTATTCAGTCAAGCAGCCCTGATTGGTGTGAATGTTTCCCCAAGTCTCCCAGTTTTGGGTTCCTTGCCACACACAGAAGCATTCTTTACATGCCTCCAGAGGTAAACCTTGGAGAATAGGGATTAGTAAACTAAATTTACACAGTCTCACAGTCTCATGAGTTACCGTCTGCCTCTCCATCTATTCCTGGTCCTGAACTGTTGTTTGTGTGAGCTAAGGGTTGGAGAATAGCCTTTACTCATGTCAGATAGACCAGTTCTGAAAGACTATCAGATTGATAGGCTGGGCAGAGTCATACAGTGAAGCATTTTGAGTTCATGCCAAGTCACTTCAGGCATAGAATAGAGCACATTGCAATGCGACTGAAGGGTAGAAAAATAAATAAATATGTAGGATTTGCCCCACATGGTTTGTAGATTATGGAGCAACTTACTTGAACTGTCACAAATGTCAGCTGAATTGTTAGACACTGAGGTCAAAAACTATTGTGGTTGCAAATACAAAATAAATATGTTTTATTGCCAAAGTTGCAGTGAAATGTGGTTTTAAATGTACGCAAATGTTAAATGTAGGCCTATGCATACCTTGTTGTTAGGAGTTTGGCAAAAAAGGAAAATATATATGGAGAAATTTTTTTCCCTAATGTCTTAACCTTCATGTTTGCTTAACGCTTACCCATATGTGGATAGGTCATGGATAAGTATCATTGCACTCAGTCAAATGTTTACAGTTTCTGCAGGAGAAGAAAAAAGAGAGCGGTAGTAAAAAGGAAACCAGCGGAGGAAACCTTAGGTCTTTGGTGACAGCATGGGGCAGATGCGGGAGGCTATAACTCTCTCCCTCCGGCTGAGGGAGAACTTGCCTTCTTAGACAAATGTACTAGCACACACAACCCACATCCCTCTTTCCACCTCCCTTACCTGTTAATGTAGGAAACACTCAACTCCGTAGTTGGAGAGGTCTGTGGTTACAAGGTTCAATGATAGAACACAATCATACGCTAGAGTCGATTCTTGGAAATATTCAACAATGTGTATATATTTTTGATCAAATGTACCTTTACTAGTTCAGGTAACCCATAAACAAGGCAACATACTGTATATCCAATCCGAAAGAATGTATGTAAATTGGGAAGTCTTTTTTTCGTTATATGTCGGACCCCAGTAAGACTACCTGTCGCCATTGGCATCGTCTAAAGAGGATCCTAATAAATCAAGTCAAAGTTCTTAACATCGAAAAATGTGTGGTATGGATCACGGTCATTATCGTTTTATTCACTGGTGAAGCCTTTTAGAGCGGATTGTCCATCATTTCCTGGCGGAAAGAGTGTCATTACAAAGCAAAGCAATTGGCTATCTGTCTCTACTATTCAGCCTGTCCTAGGAGTCCAGAGGAGGGGGAGGGGTGTCAGGAGAGGTGGGAAGTGGAAAGCCCAAGCATGTTCTAGCAAGGCAATGGAAATCAAATCAGCTTGCGACATGCATATGGCATAATGGCATTATCAATAAAGTACTGAAAGTGCTATTTGTGGTTGTGTTATAAAATCAGTTTTTCAACCCAGGACAAATGTTTATTGCTTCATCACTATCTATTTCACAGCCCTTGCAAATATATATTTTTTGCAATACCTAATGAAAGGGAGTGCAGGGCAGGAAAGGTACTTTGTGGTTAGATGACAGTTGAAAGATTAGGGAAGCTTCAGTGCTGATCTGTCTGCATGTTACACACACCTTTGCTAATCCTCCCACACATACCTCCCACCTCAGGGGCCCGAAGCTTACTGGCTCCTGACTCACCTGCACTGCAGATACACAGGTAGTGTCAGGGTCAAAGGTGAGATCCCCTTTACTGTGGTCGGCCAGGCCATGCTGCACTCTCTCCCTTCGGGGAAGGATCAGAGGTCCCTCTGTATTCTGCTCTGCATGTATTTGCTCCATCATCCCTCATCACCCCCTGACCTAAAATCTATGGTTTACCTGTCAGTTGACTATCTATTGAAAGGCACTGAGCTTGACGCTATGTCAACTACATTTGTTCTGTTGAAAAGGAGGAAAGGGGGAGAGAATTATTGCAAGGGTGTGAGAGAATAACAGAGAATTGAGAACAGGGACACTTCAGTGAAATGATTGACATTTTAGTTTAGGATTAGATTTAGGGCTCATAGACAACTGTATTTCATTATATACAACGTTTTCATTGTAGTCCCTTTGTCAAGATAATATCAATATGTTTTATCTACTGTCTGGATCAACAGTTAGTCAATGCAAAGTGCAAACTTCATTTTTTCAGATATGCAATAGTGCCTTCTCTCATGACATAACCAAATAAATGAATATGAATATTCTGGGGACAAAATCTTCAAGCAATCCTATAACTAAATAATTTTCTGTTGAAAACCAGTGACCACACAACGTGTTCAAAAAGCATAGCCTCTGAAAGTAGATATACAGCTCCTTGATAACAGCTTATGTTGACTCAGGCACACACATTGCCAAAACACTGTAAACAGATGCACGCATGGCCTGCTATGGAAAGGGCTGCAAGCAGCTAGAAAAACACTGTGAGGATCCCCCTCTGTGCTCTGTCAGGTATCAATCATGGCCCGTAAGTGGGATCCTCGAGAGGAGATGCTATCAGGACAGCCCTGTACACACTCACACTGCTGGATGTCTTATCTACCTACAGATAACAGTCCCCTCGCAGTGAGTGCCCTGCCCTGCATCATGAAGCCATGCTCTCCCTACTGCTGCTCACTCAGAGACTCACACTCACAAGGTACTAACTAGGCCTCTTACCTTATACAAGAGCCCTTTAAAAGAACATTTGAGCACTTTCCACTTTAGACTTATGGAGTGGCTGCAGATCCAACTTTTCTAGACCCCTTATCCCATGGGCTAAAGGTCCCAAAGCTTCTGCGCATGTGCGGTATTCTCTACTTACGCAAGTCTCTAATCTACTCATAGAGAACAGGCTACTCTGGTGAATGGTGCTTGTTTAATAAAGTTCAATCCAAGCTGATAAAAATGTCTGCAAGATCACGTTATGATAGTATTGTACATAACGTAACCAAATATAATAGCATAATATCATGTTACTGTAAGACAGAAAACACCACCTAATTTCTTATGAGATTTTAGGACGATTGTGCAAATCGTCACATTTTTCCTTCATGCGGCCACACTCAACAGCTCGTGCCACTAGGCAAAATATGTGATTTGATAGAAATATACAGTGCGGTTACCTGCGTATCCTACGGCCTAAATCTTACCCCTCATATTACAGGTGTATCAGAGAGTAAGCATTTCTCTAGATTTTGTTATCAGATTCTATCCCAAAAAATCTGGGGACAATTTCAGTGGACAAAGTTAGTGTGAAACAAACCCATGTTGTTATTAATCATAAAGTTTTAGATAAGGATTGCTCTAAACAAGAGGTGTGTACTAGTTTGTAAAGGTTTTCAGGAGAGCACTGGCCCAGTTTTCTGGTTTCATCCAGACCACAGCGCAATGGACCTAGTAACAAAAACAAGCACCACGGTGTGGAGTTGGTCCCGCAGTGTGAGGACCTTAATGAGGAACATGTGGCGCTGCCCAGACACACAGTCAGAGGAAACCCAATCCCCTCTCCTTTTCTTTCCCCTCTCTCCTGCTCCTTCACACTCCTCCTCCCTACCTTCTCGTTTCACTCTCTTCTTCTCTTTTACGCTACAATTGCCAGATTCCTGGGGATCTTTCTCTCTGTCTGACTCTCAAAACCCTTTCCCTCTTCTTTAATTCCAGTTTCCTTACTCATACTACTCATTCTCATCAAACCCCATGTTTTCGTCAGTTACTCTCTCCTTACTCCTTTTTTTACTACATTTTTACTATATATTATCACTCTTCCAATCCCTATCTTTGCTTCTTGCCAAAATGCCTCTGATCCCTTTCTCTTTATTTCTCTTGTTTCTCCAACTCACAAATGGAGCCCAGCTGTTCCTTCTCACTGGCCTGGCATTCAGGCCTGCCGTGAGGCGGATGGCTAATTTTACCAGACTGACCTCATTTTTCTATTGTATTAGAACAAGTGATCCAGTGTCGGGAGAAATGTACTGGCTTTAAGAGGCAGAATATGCATATTTGCTGGGTCATGCAATGCAATATGCTCAGAAGGAAATGGGGAAGAAAGAGCTCTTTCTCCGCCTATCAAGCTCTACGGACCATCTATAGGGGGTCTCTTTCATGTGAAGAATTCATCTGGCCCATCCATCTGGATGGATTAGCTATTTGCTTCACTGAGCTATGTTTGAATGATTCACAAATTAGGGCTGTGACGGTCATGGAATTTTAGATGACGGTTATTGGTCAGCCAAATGACCGCGGTCACTGTTAAAACTGTTCAAATAGCAAAAATACGTTTTTTTTTTAATTCTCTTCTGCTCCTGACTGCATGTGCTGCCATAGAATGAAATAGAATGAATAGAAATAGAATGAATAGAACGGGCATCGCCGTTCAAGTTAATGATGGCATAATGGGTGGACTGGTAGCCATTGTGAGTGTACCCATAGGAGCAAAGCAGGAAGTAAAAGCAGGAAGTGTACCCATCAATATGGGTTTTGACTAGGTGGTATACAGCTACGACCGGAAGTTACTTTTTCATAGCAGGTCAGGAGAACCTACGCAGCAAGTTAGGAGAATTAACGTACAGTAGCAGGTTAGGATAATTTAGGGTTAAGGTTAGCTAAAATGCTCTCCCAACCTGCTACGAAAATTCACTTCGGGGCGTAGCTGTATTTCATCTAGTCACAACCATCAATATGTGCTGTGATTTGTTGAATCAACTCAACTGACATTACAAAAAATACATTCCATTGCATAAGCAACACATATAATTAAGAATTAGAATACTAGAATGGACATCAATCAATCAATAAAATGTATTTATAAAGCCCTTTTTACGTCAACAGCTGTCACAAAGTGCTTAAACAGAAACCTAGCCTAAAACCCCAAAGAGCAAGCGATGCAGATGTAGAAGCACGGTGGCTAGGAAAAACTCCCTAAAAAGGCAGGAACCTAAGAAGAAACCTGATGAGGTACCAGGTTCTGGGGGGGGGGGGCAGGCCCCCTCAGGCTGTGCCTGTATAAACGATATTTATAATTATATGATCATTTTTTACGTTGACAATAATTCTATTTGTCACGCCCTGACCTGGGTATTCTTTGTTTTCTTTAAATATTTTGGTTAGGTCAGGGTGTGACGAGGGTGGTTTGTGTGTTTTTGTCTCATCTAGGGTGTTTGTACTGTCTAGATTTTTTTTGTAGATTTATGGGGTTGTGTTCATTCTAGGTGTTTATGTAAGTCTATGGTTGCCTAGATTGGTTCTCAATTAGAGGCAGGTGTTTATCGTTGTCTCTGATTGGGAACCATATTTAGGCAGCCATGTTCTTTGGGTATTTGGTGGGTGATTGTTTCCAGTGTCAGTGTTTGTGTCACACGGAACTGTTTCGGTTTGTTCACGTTTTTGTGTTCATGTTCAGTTTTCCCTATTAACTTTGGGCTGCAGGGGCAGTATTGAGTAGCCTGGATAAAAGGTGCCCATTTCAAACGGCCTCGTACTCAATTCTTGCTCGTACAATATGCATATTATTATTACTATTGGATAGAAAACACTCTAGTTTCTAAAACCGTTTGAATTATATCTGTGAGTAAAACGGAACTCATTTTGCAGCAAACTTCCTGACAGGAAGTGGAAAATCTGAAATCGATGCTCTGTTCTAGGGCCTGCCTATAAATGTCCTTGATATTTATTAGTATACATGCACTTCATACGTCTTCCACTAGATGTCGACAGGCAGTGAGAGAAGAAATGGAGTGTATAACTTGATCTGGGGTCGAATAAAAGCTCTTGGCATGACGTGTCACCAGTTTCCTGGAGCGCGCGAGAAGGGACCTGGTATTGCCTTCTGAAAAGCTGTCGTTATAGACGACTAATATCTCCGGCTTTGATTTTATTTGATACATGTGACAATATCATCGTAAAGTATGTTTTTTCAATATAGTTTAATTAGATTATTGAAATTTTTTCGGGACGTTAGGCGTGTTGCTTTGTCTGCGTATGTTCAGGAAGGAGAGCTTCGCGCCACTTTGCTAGCTTTCCGTGCTAATTGACTGGAGAAGAGGACATTCTAAATCCAAACAACGATTGTTCTGGACAAAGGACCCCTTGTACAACATTCTGATGGAAGATCATCAAAGTAGGACCCATTTTATGATGCTATTTCATATATCTGTCGAACATGTGAACTAGTAGTTTGCGCCCAGATTTTGGGCACGCTCTCGCCATAACGTAAACTGCATATCGTAATGAAGTTATTTTTTAGAATTCTAACACGGCGATTGCATTAAGAACTAGTGTATCTATCATTTCCTATACAACATGTATTTTTTAGTAATGTTTATGAATAGTTATTTGGTCAGAATATGTGAGTGTCAGAAAAATATCCGGACGTTGTGGGAAAAAGATGCTACATTAGCACAATGTATAACCACTGATTTCAGCTCTAAATATGCACATTTCCGAACAAAACATAAGTGTATGTATAACCTGATGTTATAGGACTGTCATCTGATGAAGCTTATCAAGGTTAGTCAAAAATTATATATCTTTTGCTGGTTTGTTACGATCGCTAACTTTTGCTGCTGGTAAATGGCTTGTGTTTCTGGCTATTGTGGTAAGCTAATATAATGCTATATTGTGTTTTCGCTGTAAAACACTTAAGAAATCGGAAATATTGGCTGGAATCACAAGATGCCTGTCTTTCATTTGCCGTACACCATGTATTTTTCAGAAATGTTTTATGATGAGTATTTAGGTATTTGACGTTGGTGTCTGTAATTACTCTGGCTGCTTCGGTGCTATTTCTGACGGTAGCTGGGATGGTAGCTGCAATGTAAAACTGATTTATAGCTCAAATATGCACATTTTTCGAACAAAACATAGATTTATTGAATAACATGTTATAAGACTGTCATCTGATGAAGTTGTTTCTTGGTTAGTTTGGTTGGTTCTTGGTTAGTTAGGTTGGTTTTGTGCATGCTACCTGTGCTGTGAAAAATGTCTGTCCTTTTTTGTATTTGGTGGTGAGCTAACATAAATATACGTGGTGTTTTCGCTGTAAAACATTTTAAAAATCGGACATGTTGGCTGGATTCACAAGATGTTTATCTTTCAAATGCTGTATTGGACTTGTTAATGTGTGAAAGTTAAATATTTCTAAAAAATATATTTTGAATTTCGCGCCCTGCACTTGAAGTGGCTGTTGTCATATTGTGCCCGGCTTCGGGCTTGCAGCCCAAATAAGTTAAAACATGGACACCTACCACGCTGCGTATTGGTCCGATCCTTGCTACACCTCTTCAGAGGAAGAAGAGGACGACAGCCGTTACACTATTACACAATTTATGATATATCACAACTTCATTTTATTTTCCTGCATAAATTAAATCAGGATTATGCCTCTACTGCCATTCATTCCAATTAGACTGGTTTGGATTTATCCCTGACCAATATGGCTGACATTTTCCACCCATTCTGGAACTTTGAGGGTTTATAACATAGTGCCTCCAGTAATATAATAGGATCTCTATGGAGCCACATCAGTTAACATCATTTGAATGAACATTCTACACATGTCACAATACTAGGCAGCCATTGCGAGTATACACATGAGTTTACCAGTCAAATTGCCATGGTTATAGGTTCCAAGTCTGTTCTATTCATTCTATTTCTATGTGTGCTGCTGCAGGGAGGGGGGCATTGTCTAGGGCAACCGAAGACTCGTTTGCTACAACACCCTGCTTGTTTCAGCCATGAGTAAAGAGTCCATGATACCGCAGAAACGGACTTAACCATGCGAATGGCCGGCAGTCCCGTCTTCAGTCAGCTGTTCGTTCTACAAAAAAAATCATAACGGTCATGACGGTTATTTTATTTTCATGACGGTCTTCATTCATAACATCGGTTACATGGTTATACGGTAATTGTGCTATCCCTAGTGAAAGTCATATCAATTCTTCAATGGACAAAGAGTCTACATTTATTTAGAGAGGATCAGTTCACAATTCAGTACAAACCTGGAGAAGTGTTCTCATTTACAACTGACATCTTGGAGTTATTGTTTGGATTCAGTTACTGAAGTAGGCTATAGAGAAAATATAAACAAGTGAAAAAGGTAGCACTAAGCATGTCGTATTGGTTTCTGTTTAAAGACGCAAATCACAAATTGCCCCAATTCACTTTTTCATAAATACATATTCAAAAATAATTGTATTCATGCACATGCTTTGCCTTCAATCACAATAACTAATTTCTGTTTTTTTCTTGCAGAAAATGTTGTCTACAGATCCTGAAGATGAGCATTTTGAGAGGTGAGAGACATCCTGAAACTTTGTTAGGAATACATGCACATTCCTTGCTACAGTCTCATGTCTAAGAGTCCTAATGACTATCTGCAAACCTGTGCAGCAGGGAGTTTGAAATGTGTCCGTAGTAGAGAACAGCCATGAAACAGATCAAGCCCAAAATTAGCTGAACAAACACAGTACGTTGACCCTTGCGGGACAGACTTGGCACAGTGTATCAACTGTGGTGGAGGAGGCCCTTCTGACAGAACAATCCAAACGTTCCACTTGGGTTGAGCTGTCTTCATTTCCCCCTCCAATATATATATCAACCCCACATCAACAAGGACTGTGAGGACCTTTCACAAGACTGACAGAGCACCTGAATCACACCATTTTGTGGGCCAGAGGAGCCAGCATGTGTATAGAGAAACCAGTGATCCAATACCTGTCTGGGTTCAAGTTTCAAGTTACAAGTTTTTGGGACACGCATGGTATACATCGTCCAATGAAATACTTACTTGCAGGTTCCTTTTTGTCTGTGCAACAACAATAAGAAATAGTGAAACATAAATGGCAGTAGAATAGAATAAACATTTTAGCATAAGTATAATACAGGCACAATTTATAGTCCAATATTTACACGTGTATTGGGGAATGGGGGGCAAGTGTATAAATTGAGCACAGGAGGTTGGTGGCATCTTAATTGGGGAGGACGGGCTCGTGGAAATGGCTGGAGCAGAGCTAGTGAAATGGTATCAAATACATCAAACACATGGTTTCCATGTCTTTGATGCCATTTCATTCGCTCCGTTCCAGCCATTATTATGAGCAGTCCTCCCCTCAGCAGCCTCCACTCAAATTGAGCAGTATAATAATTCAGTTGCTTCTAATAAAGTAAAAAGAGGTATGCAGCCTGACGCACAGAATGTTAAATTTGTCTGAGTAAATTCAATTTTAAATCCAATTACAGAATTATGCCGAGTATGATTGTTGATCTTCTTTACACCGATATTTGATTGGCTAATTAGTTGTCCATTAAAAACCCTACATTTACATGACATGAGAACCACAGAAACACAGTGGTGGCCATGGAGCAAAACCCAATGATTCTGCTCCATGCAGATGGACCTGCTTTTCAGCTGTGCAAATGAAAGACGAAGTGTTGTTCAAGGCAAGGGATGGAAAGTTGGCCACAAAAAGAGAAAGAGTAACATACAAGTTGCTAACTGAAAATGTAATGGAAAAAATAATAGCAGCAGTTAGCTGAGAGAAAATAATTTGTGGAGAATGTCTCTCCTGTATTGTGAGTGTTCAATTAATAAGCTGCCCATCTTTATGGAGATATAATACTAGGGGGGAATGCTACACATTGACCAGATTTACCATCTCTGGCAATGTTTAGTGACCTCAGGTATGAAACAACATCCAGGGTAACATATGTAAACCCATATGTATGCATACCAGTGGAGGCTGCTGAGGGGAGAATGGCTCATAATAATGGCTGGAATGGAGTCAATGGAATGGTATCAATCCTGTGGTTTCCTGTTGGTTGATACCATTCCATTGACTCCATTCCAGCTATTACAATGAGCCTCCACTGATGCATACATGATTGTAGGTCACCACTGAGTGTGTATGACCTGCCTCCTCAGCAATTTTTCAACTTAATAGCAAAGCAACAAGAGTATCTTGACACGGCGAGCTCACTCCTTCATGCTGTTCATATGCCACAAATCTGTTATTCAAACCTAGGGTAATTTACTACCACATAATGCCTAACTTTGTTATTCATGCTAGGGTTTACGACACCATTGTTCTCCTGGGTGAGCATTTTCTTCAGAAGGTAGGGAAAGTAATGTAATGATTTAAGTTAAGCAGAGAGAAACAACAGGGTTGTTTGCATTTGGCCATTTGCTCTCCAGCTATGTTGAGACTCAGGGAGATCAAACAGGACAACTGCCACAGCTGAATGCTTTATAGTGCAGAGAGGGAACTATGTGGACAGAGCTACAACTCCTATCTTGAACTCTCTCCTGAAAGAGGTTTACTATTTATTTCAGATAAATCATGTAGGCTGCAAACAAAATGTTTTAGTTGTAAGTGTAATTAGATGTGAGAAAAACTAATTGTCATCAGCTCTATCCTGTCCGAATACTTATTGTAACTGGCTACCAACTACTACAATGATCATTTCGAAACGACTTCATGTCTTTAGAAACACTTTCCATTGGCTTAGTCCCAATGTCCCATGATTGCCATAAACCGCATTATGTAAATATAAAGTGGTTAACGAATAATTAGTATTTCATTGGCCAACAACCACATCTGAGCCCCGTCTACTCTGTTAGACCCCTCCCATGTAGAGCCGCCCTGAAGATTGGGCCCTTTTTGAATGACAGCGCTTGGGAAGGAATACGAATGTTTGTCTAATTTCACGCAGCTACAGCGTCGATGAGCAGCAGTCGAAGAACTCCATTCTAACTGAATGGATTGGCATGGGGAGAAGCGGACCTCAAAACTTGGCTAAGCGGCAGCTTTGGAACTGTATTACTTTTACGATGGTTTTACTTTCGCTGCTGCTCCGACCAGGTAAGGCAACATATTATGTATGTTCGTTCTCCTGTGTGCATGCAAAACATTTTTCCCGCACCCCGAATGATTGATGGAAGACTTTCTTGGCTATGTTAATGGTGCGAGACTAGTTCACAAAAACACTTACGCTTTCGGGAATAGTTATGAACCGAAACATGGGAATGTATTTTGTTTACCCTGTATATTTCTGTTAAGTTGGAGTTATAGTCAAACAATGATTGGTTACAAGTTAAGTCGGTAATCGGCGAGTTAGCTTGCTGCGTGCCTAAAACGGGCAGTTAGCGGCTAGCTAAACTACACGATCTAAGGTAGTTTGCTAACCGTTTGCCCAAAGTATCTAACGTCAGCTAAATGCATTATATCTCGAACAGTTTTTTTTTCACGGTCGAAGCTAGCTATATACCTAATGATGTATTCACACACGAAGTCTAAAATAAAGTTTAACGTTACTTGTAGAAGTTGGCTAATTAAGCACATTAGCATTTAGCTTGCTAGCCTTTTCACGTCGCATTTGCAAATTGTATTCGAAAATGTTTGTAAAGTAGCGACACATGGCTAACACGTTTTAACATGTAAGTGAGCTTGCTAACTGTTAACGCTGTGGTTAGTTGTAATCGACGGTTTTTTAAGTTCACGCTTCATTTGTTATTACAATTGGTCAGACTTTTCGGCCTCTGAACGTGTCCATCGTAACTTTAAAAAACTTCGGCCCGAGCTTTGTATGCATGAGCGATACGACACATTGTGTAAGTGTGGTGATTTGTTAGTTTGAATAACTTTTGAAGGTCTTTGAAAAAGTACGTAATGGCTAGTTAACGTTACAAGTTTAAGTCACAATAGTGGTTACAGATAAATACATGGGGATTTGAGACGTATGTGTTTTTGGTCCAATCGTTTCGTGATATGTTGTAATGTTTTGACAATTTTCACCGTAGATCCTTAGATAAACTTCAGATAAAGTTGTACGCTATACATTCAAAAATGGAATTGTATTGCAACACAGTATCCTATAAATTGGTATTGTTAGTGATAGTTGAATTTTAAATTCTTACTTCCCCATAACGTTGTAGACTGCTATGCCATGGTTATTGTGCATTTTGGTTGGTGTATTCATGTACATAGCAGGATGCGTAAGATCATTCTTATAATACTGGATATGCCATGCTTGCCTTGTTTACATTCTAAAGCCACCCTCATATTTTGTTTCCATTAAATTGTTCTCACACGCCTATTAATTTTTTTTCTCTCTATGCAAATTCGTCCTATTCTCATCTTAATCCTTTCCCATTTCCGCACATAGTTCTAACATTGCGTCTTGTCAAGGTCTGACCATAAAGCCTTAAGAGATGGACATGGTGGTTGATTGCGCTGTAGGCTTTGATTGCCAAACTGACAACATTCTAAGCAGAGTTCGGTGACCTCGCTGCAAGCACACGGATCATTGGCGGAATTCAGAAGAGGGATGTAGAATGCTTCTAAATTGACCTCTCACACGACATCTCAGTTTTGATGAACAGTTGCCGAGACCCATGTAGGGCATTAGTCACTTGAAAATGTTTTCACACAGTTTGCAACCAATTATCTTTCCCCACTGTTTGGGGAAAAAATAAATAAAAAATGACACGATTTGTATTATTGCAAGCTCATCATGCCTTTTGGTGTTAAGTCTGGAGGCCTAGTGTTAATTATCCGGTCTTCTGTCAACGTGAATATGATTATTGTTCATAGTTCTGTTTTTAGTCTTGTTGAGGCTGTATTATTAAAGTGGATGTAATGTATGTGACACTTTCACAGGTGAGGCAATAAATGAATGTCATGCAATGCATTTGTCACCTCAAGATAAGCCTATAGGCTTCTCAAACGTGAAACATCGGAATACATAGTCTCCTTGTTACCCCCAAAACATATTTACTGCCAGATGCAGTGCTGAGTAATAACTTAACACAGGAAGTGCTGAATTTATACGATCCTGACTGGGTCTTACATCCTTGCCTTCGACCAGCTGTTAGTCGGTTGCTGAACAAGCACTGCTCTTTGTGCAGTTCCTCTTGGGTCTGAAGTCAACCTCATATACATTGAGCATGTGCACCTTTATTGCGCCTCCTATTGGCCTAGCAAAATCCAAAATGCATTCATCACCCTTTAGCAAACTACAGCAGTGAAGCTAAAGGGTGCACTGTTATAGTTAGTTGTGTGGGCTATTAATTTTGACTGATTTTGTTCTTAGACGTCGTATGGTACCATGCCCCTGTGGGCTGGCGCATTTGGGTTTTAAGTAGCCATGTTTTCGAACGTAAACTCGATGGGTGTAATAGTTTAACTGTCCTGCTGCACGTAGCTGGGTTGTACAGCTGATATGTTAACTCAGAAAATTAATTATAACAAAGTTATAAGGCAGTGAATAGACTACCCTAATTACTGAGATTTCTATTGGAAACCTATTTTATATGGTCGTTAGAGTAGTGTTAAGCAGTTTTTGCATCCTCATTTTTTGTTCTTAGGAAGAGTTCAGACAAACATATTCGTATACATCACCATTTTAACTCGTTTCCGCTTCGGTGTACACAATGGTTCAGTATCTAAATAAATTACTTTACTTCCATTTTGTTTCTGGTCACCTGTTGTTGGCAATGATAAACACGTAACACCTGTCCCCTGTTTCCTCCTTCCTACAGCACACTGCCAACAGTGCCGGATCCAGCGCTGCAATGCGGAGTACGTGGCCTCTACCTCTCCCTCTAGTGGTCTCCAGGAAGACTCCCCGTCCGATGTGGACTACTGCATTGCCTTGCGTGCCTACGCCCTGTGTACCCGCCGCACGGCGCGCAGCTGCAGGGGTGACCTGGTCTACCACTCGGCCGTGTTCCGTATCAAAGAGCTCTTCACCCAGCACAACTGCTCCAGCGACGGACCCACCTCCTCGGCCAAGGCCCCTAGCACCTCCAGGCCAGTCGTGTCCGAGCTGTGCGACTACGAGAGCCGTGTGCTGGCCTCGGGCCCTGCCGGCCAGGGAAAGAAGTATGCCCACTGTGGATTATTCGGGGACCCACACCTGCGGACATTCCGCGACGAGTTCCAGACCTGCAAGGTGGAGGGGGCGTGGCCTCTTATCGATAACCGTTACCTGTCGGTGCAGGTGACCAACGTACCTGTTGTCTTGGGCTCCAGCGCCACCGCCACCAGCAAGGTAGGCCAAGTCATGGGTTCATGTATGGTGGTTTTGCTGTCAGTAAAACATAGGGCCTCAATCTTAACAAAGGTACCTGAACTGTATGTCATACATTGAATTCGAAAGGAGACTGACACAATGGTTCAAGATATACACACACCTCAAGTTGTCTCCGTTGACTTTACCTCTCATTCCTTTTCCAGACACCAGGGGAGAGAGGGCTATTTAGTGGTGTTGGATCACAGACATGCTTGAGCGCTCTACCTTTAACACATGGGTGGTCAGTCATATGGTAGTGATTAACGCTTGCCCCAACATTTCCCTCTCCCACAATTTGATATATTTTTTTTTATTAGAAAAAAATTCTCCGCTGCAGTCAAATAATGAACAGATATTTTTCTTGGAATAATTAGATTTTTTTTTGATTTTACATTTTTTATTCTACTGATTTGTTTGGTTTATCTTAATAGCATTTTATCCTGAAGTCAGTATTTAATCCTTGTTCTTCATATTGAAGGCCACACTTGGAGCTTGTCTTACTACATTTGTAGATATGCACTGGATGAATACAGCACTTGGTAGACACTAAAAAGTAGGGCTACTATCAATTTAGACTAGCTTACCATGCCACATTTGCTAAAATAATCTGGTTTCATTAGTGATTTTTTTTTTAGCTCATGTAGATTACAAGCAAATACACAAAGGATTGGGTCTTGGACTACCTAGACCTCTGCGAAGATCAATAGGCCTAGGCCAAAACATCTAGGCATAGGCTAGATTTGATAAAAGCCAAAGTGATAATGACTGGTCTGAAAGTTTCTTTCAGATCAGTTTGCTGAGACTCAAGAGCTTTTGTAAATAACCTATGCTAGATTGCGTATGATTTTGAAGTAAACCAAACCCTACTAAAGGGAGAACAGATTTCAGAGCCAACGATTTCAAATTATTATTTTTTGTGCATATGGGTGGAGGGAATGCAACGCCAATACCGCATGCCCCCACCGTCCGCTTGAATTGAGGCAACTGTCAGAGTACAGAAAGGAAAATCCTTCATCAAATACAGTATCCCCTTAACTGTGAAGTGAACCATAGCCAGCTCTTTGACAAAGCCTTGAATTTTTTTTGGTGTAGTACTAAAAATCCAGGCTTGACTCCAGAGTCGTGTCAGAGCTCTGGCACAGTGGCAGTTGTGGTGGAAGGTATTTCTGATTTTCTGGGACTATCAGACAGCTGGGTTTGTTTTGATCCATCACTCTTGTAAGAAAGAGTATGGAGCCATACATGTGCCATGGTTTATGACATTTACAGTATTTGTTTTAGATGGCACAGATTAATGTGGGAACACTCATTAGTTGGCCTAGTCGTTTCTTTGGATTTGGTTATTTCCAAGTTAGTGGTCCAAGACCTCACCAATGTGTTGCTGATGCTTTCTAGTCCATATTTACTGGAAAATAATAGTATACTGAATATTTCTGCCCACGGTGCTTTCCTTCCATCAGATTACACAAAAGCTCTTATACCTTTTCCAAGCGAAAGACTGGAGTTTGTTTTCAAACTTTAAAATGAACTCTTCATGTCATACAAAGTTAAGGTCCTGCTGACACACTGTGGCTCAAAATGGTACTACACCTGTTGAAGGCCTCTGATGGCGTCTGCTGCTTAGTAGTTATTAATCAGGGTCTATGCAGGATAATGCTTCAACCGCTTTTACCATCAGCATAGAACTATAATAACTATGTACTAACAGTTGTCCACCAAACAATACTACAGAAAGTAAGATTTTCATAATTCAATTTTGATTTCAATGGAATCATTAATTGACTTGCCTTTGTTTCTTCATTGTTCTCTTCCAGATAACGGTGATCTTCAAGTCGTACCACGGCTGTACAGAACAGAAGGTGTACCAGGCCACCACCGAGGACCTTCCCTCTGCCTTCCAGGATGGCTCTCGGAGTGGCGGGGAGGGGGGCAGTCTGTGGATCGTAGAAAAGGTTGGCTCCGGGGGACGCCTGGTGACGATCCAGGCCCGCTACATTGGGACGTCCATCATAGTGCGCCGAGTGGGGCGCTACCTTACCTTTGCCATCCGCATGCCAGAGGACACCCTTGACTTTTCTGAGGAGAACAGTGGGCTGCAGCTTTGTCTGCACGGGTGCCCTCGCAACGAGCTCATCAAGGAGCACACGCTGGGGCGCCAGCCCCTTCACCCCCGCCTCCCGGGCTCCGGGGGTAACCCGGAGCTGGGGCCCCTACTGCCCCCACATCAGATCTACACAGTGGAGCGTGCCACAGCCAAGTGCAGGGAGACCCTGCAAGTGGAGGACATATACTTCCAGTCATGTGTGTTTGACCTGCTCACCACAGGGGACCCTGAGTTCTCCATGGCAGCCTACGGGGCTCTGGAGGATCTGAAGGCCCTTCCTCCCAGCAAACTCAAGCAAAACACTCCCAGGACTCCTCATGTTCAACAAAACAGAGGGGGGCCACACACGTTGGCCACAGCCACCCACAGTCTGGTCACACTCCTGCTCCTGGTTCTACTGCTTTTGTAAAGAGTGAATAGGACACGTAAACAAAGTGGAAGTAATGCCAGCTTGAAGGAGTGTCTGTTTTTTTGCATTTGTGAATGTTGTAGTTCTTTTCCTGTCACTAAACCATTTTGTAGGATTGATCCCTCAAAGAATACCAGTGCTTCTTGTCCCCCCCAGACACACGTTGGCTGCCAGCTTCTACCACTTAATTGAGTCCCGAGCCTGAATGCACGCAGTCAGGTGGGATCGGTGGTTAAGTGCGTAATGCGCTCTATTGTCACACGTGTAAATTGGATTACGACAGTTGCAGGGTGCGTAAATGGGAAATTCATCGTAACGTGGTTCTGTGCACCGGCTGTAAGGCAGCTTATCAAAAATAATATTTGTAAATTTCATATTTTTGGGGAATCAAGATGCACACAATCGTGTCAGATATCAGAGAACGTATCAGGCTTACGTGTAAATAGTCTATAGTGCAGGGACTTCTGGAATGTGTATCATTAGGCACTTAACGGTTAACACGCCAAGTTTAGTTCCTCAATGTTGTCATATTTACTGGAAAATGTTTCTTACATGGTATGATCCAACAACTAAACGAAAATACTACCTATCCAAATGTATTTGGGTTTTGGTGTAATATTCTCAGTACTTTTCACTCCACCCAAGTGTGATTGCATTATCAGTTAGGTGAAACACTCCCTCTTCAAGCTGCTTGGCTTCCAGTTTTTTTTAAAGGTAAAGAAACAATCTCTATATAATAATAATATATTGAAAGAGTGTATGTGTTTTATATTGTGTACATTTGCCTGTGTATAGATTGTTTTTAACTGTTTTACACTTGTGATTAGTTAGGTATTTTTGAATGAACTAATGCGTTTTACCTTATCTGTAATTTTCCATATTAAAAAGTGTTGGACACCATCTTTGTCATTTTTTATTAAGCTTTCAAGAGTCAATGTCTACAGCACAAGGATTTGGTATGTGAGTGGGACCATGGAGAATATTTGCTAGTGTAAATCTGACAGTTTACTCAGAATTGACAGTCTTCCTAAAGGGTTGCAATTTATATTTAGCATAGGCCAGTGGCTTTCTACATACAGTGCCTTCAGAAGTTTTTGCTCCTTGACCTTTTACATTTTGTTACAGCCTGAAGTTAAAATGGAATACATTTACATGTTTTTGTCACTGGCCTACACTCAATGTCAAAGTGGGATTGTTTTTTAAAAATCTTTACAAATGAATAAAAAATTTAACGCTGACGTGTCTTGAGTCAAGTATTCAAGTCCTTAACCTAAAACATAAGGCCAAATCTATGACTGTTCCTGAGTTTGGCTTAAATCTATGGCAAGACCTGAAAGGTTGTCTAGCAGTGGAGGCTGCTAAGGGGAGGATGGCTCATAATGGTTGGAATGTAGTCAATGGCGTGGTATGAAACAGATTGCAGTTTCCATTTGCTTGATCACATTCCATTCCATCCATTATTATGAGCCGTCCTCCCCTTAGCAGCCTCCACTGTTAAGCAATCAACAATTTGACAGAATTTGGAAATAATAACTGGCACATGTTGCACAATCCAGGTGTGGAAAGCGCTTGGATTTACCTAGAAAGACTCAGTTGTAAGTGATTCTAATGTATTGACATTTTTAATCCCACTTTGTAACAACAAAATGTGGGAAAAGTCAAGGGGTGTGAAGACTTAATGGAGGCACTTCATGTAAGTCTTAAATGAGTGAAACCAATAAGCCTTTAATTGATGGTGGAAAAACCTTTGTTTAAAAAAAATATATATAAATACATTTGTCATTAACACAGACTGCCCACAAGGCCCACTTTGCAGTTTTGGGTAAAATAGAATAAGTTCTAGAAACACCCAGGATGTATTTAAGATCAAGGCATTAGGTGTTCTGATTGTGTTGAACGCCGGGAACATTTGTGTCATGAACCGTGTGGAAGGGATTTACGTGCCAACAGAAAATATCAATTTCTGCTACGCACTGGAGCCTATTCCACAGATTGACAAGCCAGGGATATTGATGGCTTTCCATCTAGCCCACTCAACAGGGCTTCCCGTTGACAAGTTGGAACTCTACATGTTAACCGTTCTGGAATTAATTTAGATTCAGCCAAGTGGGTAACTAGTATTTGTTAAATAAAAAATAAAAAAGATCTAGGCCAAATCATTTATAATTTTTGACATATGAAGAGGGACAGGGTGTTCTCTCCAAGTGAGAGTAAAACCAGTGGCGTCATTTGGCCTGGGCTCCAGGGATTCAGCCCCGGATGTTTTTGATCCAGCCCCCAACCTTTTGATGTCCACCCCCTTATGAGTCTGAGTTTCCATAACCAAATACATTTTTTACTGACAAATGTTAATGAAAAAAATTAACAATACAATATACTGCACTAGGCAGTAGTAGGCACTGCAAGAAGCCCCTGGAGTGACGCGGTGCCTGCTGTGATTGGTCGCGATTTCTCAACACAGTGGACCGCTCGCCCCTTGACCATCCCTACAGCACCGGTTAGATGTCAATGTGACTCAGCAAAATGCCCCCCTGTGGACTGAAGCTGAACTATACTAAAGCATTTTTAACCCTGTTTAACATTAGCAATGTTGAGGAAGTAGAACTGACAAAATGAAATGAATTATAGAGGTCCTATAACCTGTTCCATTCTACAGGTAAACATGTTTGGCTCATGTGTGTTATTTCCATATAGGTTATGTAACTATTTGTAAAAAACTGGCCATTATGGAATTGGTGAAATTATTTCATTGAGCTTTTATTTGTATTTCTCTTTATTTATTTGACACTTACTTTTTCTGTTGATGTTGCATTGTCGAGAGGTCAACCTGCAAGTAAGTATTTCATTGCACTGTGTACTCCATGTTTATCATGTGTATATGACGAATAAACAAACTTGAACTTAGAAGGGAAGGGGGGGGGGGGCAGCCAGAAAGAGAGGAGAAAAGATGGCCAGCTTTGTGGTTAGATTGTAGGTGAACAAAACATTGAAAAATACATAGTAATCTAAAAATCTCACATTAGCTGGTAGAACTGACAAAATCAAATTAACCTTAGAGTTCTTATAACTTATGCCATTCCAAAGGTAATCTTTTTTGGGCTCATGTCACTTTATATTCATATAGCCTACAGGCTACGTAGCTTCTTATCTGTCATGTTTGGAGTTGTGTTGCGCTGTTATGCAGAAATATCCCTATGGGGTTAGTTAGGGACCATTTGATAAATTACACAATGTACATGGGACAATATGTAAATATTCCAATAGCTCCAAATTTCAATGACTTAAAAACCTCAAACCAACTACAAATTGTAGAAATGTATAAACAAATAATGAACGCATTTAATGAGAAAACTAAAAGATGTGCAGCATGAAAATATTGTCTAATTTACATTGTGTAATTTATTGACGGTCCCTAACTAATCCCGGGACAAGACTATCCAAAGCCAAAGTCAGGTTGCACACCAGTCAGCTAAAGCTAATTGGGGAAATAATTTGGCTCTTCCCACCTACCCACGCACTCATCAAATCACACCCTGAAACCAACACACGTTTGAATTCAATCATAGCTGTTAGCATTTCTTAATTAACCAAATCTAAAAGGAGGTCAAATCAGGTCGTGCCGTCACCCTTTAAAACGAACTAATGACATGTTGCACCTCTACCTTGATACCTTTCAGATGAGCCAAGGAGGACAGATGAGAACAGCAGACCAGTGGAGCATTTAGAACAGCAGCAGCCAGAGGCAAATGGAAGGGAAGACGATGATTTAGGTGACCCTGATACAGGCCAAAACAAGTTAAGTTACCACAGTATCCCCTTGACTGTTTTGGATTGCAAAACTAAAGAGACACTCGAGAGAAGACAAAGAGACAGACAACAGAAGAGTAGGATATGATGGAGATGTAGAGAGACACTACAAAAACATAACAGTCCATAACAGAAGAGGATAGACAAAGAACACAGTAAGAAACAAGAACCTGAGACAGCAACAGACAAGACACAGAGAAAGTGACAGAAGAGGGCAGATGGAGAGAGAACAGAGGTGAGTTGAGCACACAGACTGTAGCACTTCAAGCTGCTTTATAGATTCTAATTAGTTGTATATATTTGCACAAATTCTAAGAGGTGAAATACAGACAGTGAAAAAGTTAAACATAGTTTACAAAGAATAGCTGAGGTAAAAAGGCCAGAGAAATTACTATTAAAACAATTGTTTCTTTTACACTTTTTACATCCAGGACAGGACGAGAAAGGAGGGTAGACAAGAGACAGCAACATAAACAGCAACAGAAGAGGGCAGACGAGAGACAGCAACATAGAAGAATAAGAGACCGCAACATAGAAGAATAAGAGACAGCAACAGAAGAGGGCAGACGAGAGACAGCAACATAGAAGAATAAGAGACAGCAACAGAAGAGGGCAGACGAGAGACAGCAACATAGAAGAATAAGAGACAGCAACAGAAGAGGGCAGACGAGAGACAGCAACAGACAACACAGAGAAAGTGATGGAGAGAGGCAGAGGAGGGGTGAGCACAGTAGACTGTATCACTTAAAGCTGCTCTATGGATTCTAATTACTGCACAGTGTGTGCGTGTGTGTGAGAGAGAGCGAGAGAGAGAGAGAAAGAGGGTGTTTGGGTACTGTAGGATTCTTTAATCCGTTTGGCTCATTGCACAGGTCAGAGTCTATGTGTTCCAGAGTAGATAGTAGAGATTGTTCTTGAGTGGAGAGATCCACAGTAACAACTGTAATTGGGTACTGGCAGTGTCTGCAGATGTTCTCCGTATCCATAGCCAGAATGATTTTGCAGTGCATGGTGATCGAACAGGTTTCCTGTTAAAATCAGAAGTGTAGGGAGGGTGAAGTCTGTGAATCCCAAAAATAGTAATTATACAGATGATTATCAAAACATGCACACAGCTGTGTTTTTTGTGGTAAATGTGAGAGAAAAAAACTATTTTGATAATGGTTGTCATACACATAATTTGTCCATAATGTAGAGGCCTGTGGGATATTCATTGAAGAGATAAGGGAGGAGGATGGTAAGTGTGATCTGCATGACAACATTATCAATACCTATTGACATACCTTTGTATGCCTCCTCCTCTGTATACCTACAGACACAAAAGTGAGCAGTTCAGTCATCTGCACCCAATACAGCTAGCCTTGAACATATTCGTATAGCCTACATATTCTTACCTCTTTGTTGATTGATATCCAGTGAATTGTGTCGATTTTCTGTTTTAGAAAGATTTGCACAAATATGAAAAGATTGTTGGTATCATCATAAAACAATATCAGTTTAGATCATACAAGGGACAAACCTTACCTTAAACTGAGATCTTTAAATATTTCAGTTAAGTGCCTGCTGTACTTTCAAATTCAAATCCAAATCTTTCAGTTGGGCCGTTAGGTTCCTCTAAGAACCCCCACCAACTAGGAGGTTCCTCGATGAACCCCACTTCCTATAGGGTTCTTGGAATAACGTTTTGGGGGCATTTTCAGTGCCAAGAACCCTAAGGTTCTTTGAAGAACTTTGAGGATCTTAGAAGAACCCTTGCTGAACCCCTAATTTTTTGAGTATGGCAGGTGGGAAGGTGCAAGTTACCTGAAAAAAAATATATTCTTGTTGTTGTACGTATTTCCTGTTCCCACCGCAAACACTCACATCACATATGTCTCACAACTACACTCCCCCTTCATCCCCTGGAACTTTCCAGTGCTTGTAGCACTATGCCACATGGCCTCAAATTACACTGTTCTTATTCTTTGTAGCCCACACCTTTAAAATATTTAAATAATAACACTTTTGATTCATCAGCTGTTGTTGTTGTGATGGAGGATCATTTCCAGTTTTTAAGTAGAGTTCTTTTCAAAATCATTGACGAGAAAAGTATGGTCTACCCCATTGGGTATCTTATCGCACCCTCATATGCCATGTCTTGAAATATGCATATAGACAGATTAAAAGTAAACTTACATTGTAAAACTTCTAACAGCCAACTTTCTAATTCCGCCCATAACTTTTGGATTTCATATCACTCTCAGAAGGCATGAACTATTGAGTCCTTGTTGGTTTTACACTTACAGTGCCTTCAGAAAGTATTCACACCCCTTGACTTTTTACACATTTTGTCTTACAGCCTGAATGTAAAATTGTTTTAATTGTGTTTTTTTTTTGTCACTGGCCTACACACAATACCCCATCATTTGTATTTGTATTTATTATGGATCCCCATTAGTTTATGCCAAGGCAGCAGCTACTCTTCTTGGGGTCCAGTACAATTAAGGCAGTTATACAATTTCAAAAACATTACAATACATTCATAACAGATTTCACAACATACTATTCCCTCAGGCCCTTACTCCACTAGCACATATCTACATCAGAAAAAAACCCATGTGTATGGAGAGTGCATATATTATTGTGTGTGTATGCATGTGTCTGTGCCTATGTTTGTGTTGCTTCACAGTCCCTGCTGTTCCATAAGGTGTATTTTATCTATTTTTTAAATCTAATTTTACTGCTTGCATCAGTTACTTGATTTGGAATAGAGTTCCATGTAGTCATGGGTCTATTTAGAACTGCATGCCTCCCATCCTCTGTTCTGGACTTAGGGACTGTGAAGAGACCTCTGGTAGCATGTCTTGTGGGGTATGCATGGGTGTCCGAGCTGTGTGCCAGTAGTTCAAACAGACAGCTCGTGCATTCAACATGTCAATACCTCTCACAAATACAAGTAGTGATGAAGTCAATCTCTCCTTCACTTAGCCAGGAGAGAATGATATGCATATTATTAATGTTAGCTCTGTGTACATCCAAGGGCCTTGTTAATAGTGCTGTTAAGAAGTTAGAGCAGCACTTTATTATGGACAGACTTCTCCCCATCTTAGCTTGTATACATATGTTTTGACCATGACAGTTTACAATCCTGGCCACCCATTCTGAAACTAACTGCAGCTCCTTGTTGAGTGTTGCAGTCATTTCAGTCGCTGTAGTAGCTGACGTGTATAGTGTTGAGTCTTCCACATACATAAACACATTGGCTTTACTCAAAGCCAGTGGCATGTCGTTAGTAAAGATTGAAAAAAGTAAGGGGCCTAGACAGCTGCCCTGGGGAATTTCTAATGTCAAAGTGGAAATATGCTTTTAGAATTTTTTACAAATCGATTTAAAAGTTGAAATGTATTGAGTCAATAAATATTCAACCCCTTTGTTATGGTAAGCCTAAATAAGTTCAGAAGTAAAAATGGGCTTAACAAGTCACATAATAAGTTGCATGGACTCTGTTTGCAATAGTGTTTTACCTTTTACTGAAGTAGGCTAAATCAGGGTCAGACACTGTTTCTTGGTAGTCTTAAACAAATCTACTTTGAAACAAGTATACACCTCACACACATGGATATGGGCCTAAAAAGAAGACTCCTGTACCATGTCAGTTATAGAGTTGAAATGTATTCAATTTTGAGTTTGCATCTAAATATTACACTTTATATACACAGTACCAGTCAAAAGTTTGGACACCTACTCATTCCAGGTTTAAAAAAAATAATATTTATAGTACTGGTTTCTGTGCATCAATTCGACCATGAAGGCCTGATTTACGCGGTCTCCTCTGAACAGTTGATGTTGAAATGTCTATTACTTGAACTGTGAAGCATTCTTTTGGGCTGCAGTCTGAGGTGCAGTTAACTCTAATAAACTTATCCTCAGCAGAGGTAACTCTGGGTCTTTCCTGTGTCGGTCCTCGTGAGAGCCAGTTAAGGAAAGAAATTCCACAAATTAACTTTTAACAAGGCACACCTGTTAATTGTAATGTATTCCAGGTGACTACTGTACCCCATGAAGCTGGTTGAGAGAATGCCAAGAGTGTGCAAAGCTGTCAAGGCAAGGGTGGCTATTTTGAAGAATCTTGAATGAGTAGGTGTGTCCAAACTTTTGACTGGTACTGTACATCGTTTGACAAGCAGATTTTCAGCGGGTTTTTTAAATAACGTTTATTAATTATGACTGCAGGAAAGGGCTACCATAATTGTTTTATGACTGCCTAATTTCTGTACCCCACACTTATCTGTAAGGTCCCTCAGTTGAGCAGTGAATTTCAAACCCAGATTCTATAAGGGCACAAGGTGAGACCCAGATGCAGACACAGGAGGCAGATGGTTTGAGTCTTTGATATTTATTATAATCCAAAAGGGCAGGCAAGAGAATGGTCGTGGACAGACAAAAGGTCAAAAGCAGTTCAGAGTCCAGGAGGTACAGAGTGGCAGGCAGGCTCGAGGTCAAGGCAGGCAGAATGGTCAGGCAGGCGAGTACAGTGTCCAGAAACAGGCAAGGGTCAAAACCGGGAGGACTAGCAAAAAGAGAAAAGAAAAAGCAGGCGCACGGGAAAAACACACTGGTTGACTTGAACATACAAGACGAACTGGCACAGAGAGACAGGAAACACAGGGATAAATACACCGGGGAAAATAAGCGACACCTGGAGGGGGTGGAGACAGGGCGTGATAGATTCAACCACAAAGACCAGGGAGGTTTTCCAATGCCTTGCAAAGAAGGGCACTTATTAGTAGATTTTAAAAAAAAGCTGACATTGAATATCCCTTTGAGCATGGTGAAGTTATTAATTAAACTCTGGATGATGTATCAATACACTCAGTCACTACAAAGATACAGGTGTCCTTCCTAACTCAGTTGCCAGAGAGAAAGGAAACCGCTCAGGGATTTCACCATGAGCTCAATGGTGACTTTAAAACAGTTACAGAGTTTAATGGCTGTGAAAAGAGATAACTGAGAATGGCTCAACAACAATGTAGTTACTCCACAATACTAACCTAAATGACAGCGTGAAAAAGCCAGTACAGAATACAATTTTCAAAAACATGCATCCTGTTTGCAATAGAGCATTAAATTAAAACTGCAAAAAAAATTGGCTAAGAAAAAAAACGTTATGTCCTGAATACAAAGTATTATGTTTGGGGAAAATCAAACACAACACATCACTGAGTACCACTCTTCATATTTTCAAGCATGGTGTTGGTTATATCATGTTATGGGTATGCTTGTCATCAGCAAGAACTAGGGAGTGTTGTAGGATACAAATAAATGGAAAAGAGCTAAGCACAGGCAAAACCATAGAGGAAAACCTGTTTCAGTCTGCTTTCCAACAGACACTGGGAGACAAATGAACCTTTCAGCAGGACAATAACCTAAAACACAAGGCTAAATATTCACTGGAATTGCTTATCAAGATGACATTGAATGTTCCTGAGTGGCCTATTTATAGTTTTGACTTTAAAAAATCTATGGCAAACCTTGAAAATGTCGGTCTAGCAATGATCAACAACCAACTTGATAGAACTTGAAGATTTTTCAAAAGAAAGACTCACAGCTGTAATTACTGCTGAAGGTGATGTATTGACTCAGGGGTTGAAAACTTGTGTAAATTAGATAGTTGCAAAAATAGTAAAAAAACAACATGTTTTCACTTTGTCATTGTGGAGTATTGTGTGTAGATGTGAAAAAAAAAAAAAATTGAATTCAAGCTCTAAAACAACAAAATGTGGAATAAGTCAAGGGGTATGAATACTTTCTGAAGGCGCTGTGTCTATTTTAATAAACCCTGTTTGATTAATATGAATGTGGCAGGTAGCGGTTAAGAGCGTTGTGCCAGTAACCAAAAGGTTGCTGGTTCGAATCCCCGAGCCAGCAAGGTGGAGAAATTTGTCGTTCTGCCCTTGAGCAAGGCAGTTAACCCCCAACAACAACTGCTCCCCGGGCGCCGATGACGTGGATGTCGATTAAGGCAGCACCCCACACTTCTCTAAGATAGTGATTTATTTTTCTCATTCTTTAATTTTAATTTCTAACTCAGAATTTACTTTTGCAGAGTATGAGATTATCATTCCACTAATGTATGCCTTAAAAGCATCCCAATTTTTTGGGGGAATCGTCTTTTCTCTGTCCTCTAAGTCTACATTTGTAATGGTAAAGGTTTTAGTAGTTGGGAATAATAATCTCCAGGTGTCCTGTAAAATATTTGTAGAGATAAAAATGTTCAGCCTCTTTGGAGGTTCCTTGATTTTCCCTTTTTTATTGCTATGTCTGTCTAACTTGATGAATGCTTGATGTCGAAATAACCTGAAAGGCCACTCAGCAAGGAAGAAGCCACTGCTCCAAAACCAGTTCGCACCTGCACATGGGGACAAAGATCGTAGTTTTTGGAGAAATGTCCTCTGGTCTGATGAAACAAAAACAGAACTGTTTGGCCATAATGACCATTGTTATGTTTGGAGGAAAAAGGGGGAGGCTTGCAAGCCAAAGAACACCATCCCAACCGTGAAGCACGGGGGTGGCAGCATCATGTTGTGGGGGTGCTTTGCTGCATGAGGGACTGGTGCACATCACAAAATGGATGGCATCATGAGGGAGGAAAATTATGTGGATATATTGAAGTAACATCTCAAGACATCAGTCAGGAAGTTAAAGCTTGGTTGCAAATGGGTCTTCCAAATGGACATTGACCCGAAGCATACTTCCAAAGTTGTGGCAAAAGGGCTTAAGGACAACAAAGTCAAGGTATTGGAGTGGCCATCACAAAGTCCTGACCTCAATACTATAGAAAATTTGTGGGTAGAACTGAAAATGCACGTGCGAGTAGGAGGCCTACAAACCTGACTCAGTTACACCAGCTCTGTTAGGAGGAATGGGCCAAAATTCGCCCAACTTATTGCGGGAAGCTTGTGGAAGGTTTGACCCAAGTTAAACAATTTAAAGGCAACGCTACAAATACTAATTGAGTGTATGTAAACTTCTGACCCACTGGGATTGTGATGAAAGAAATAAAAGCTGAAATAAATCATTCTCTCTACTATTATTCTGACATTTTACATTCTTAAAATGAAGTGGTGATCCTAACTGACCTAAAACTGAATTTCTACTTGGATTAAATGTCAGGAATTGTGAAAAAGTGAGTTTAAATGTATTTGGCTAAGGTGTATGTCAACTTCTGACTTCAACTGTACCCTATGGATCCACAAACCTATTCTTTCCCCTCCTCCTACACATATTCATATTCACCTTCCTTCACACTCCCATCTCTCACACACACACCTGCCATAGAACAGTTATTGACATACATGCCATATTTCCTATTTTGTATTGTCTTTCAGTGTACATTTAGCCCATTGGAATTGGCTACTTATAGCTTTATTTCCTAGAAAAGAACAGTTACTTGGGAAAGTAGAGTATAGATTGTATTGGGAGAGGGGGAAAGAATATTGTCTCAACTTACGATAAACTGGTCTTAACTCTTCCGCTTGTTTCGGTTCGACCAGCGCCTAGCCGAAAGAGTGTGCTCGCATACTCCCTTAAAATACCTCTTTGGGCTAGGGGGCAGTATTTTCACGTCCGGATGAAAAGCATGCCCAAAGTAAACTGCCTGCTACTCAGGCCCAGAAGCTAGGATATGCATATACTTAGTAGATTTGGATAGAAAACACTCTGAAGTTTCTAAAACTGTTAGAATAATGTCTGTGAGCATAACAGAACTGATTTGGCAGGCAAAACCCCGAGCACAATCCATCCAGGGGAAAGAAAATTGAAGTCATTGTGTTTCCCATTGGTTTTCTATTGAAAGCCCTATTTATGAGGAACCTGGTTGCAGTTCCTATGGCTTCCACTAGATGTCAACAGTCTTTAGAAATTGGTTGATGTTTTTCTTTTGAGATATGAAGAAGTAGTGTAAGTGTCACTCCAAGTGGACTCTACTGTTTGGTGCGCGTAAACTGGAATGCGCTTCATGTTGTTTTTATCCGGTATTGACACAGTATATTCCGTCTTAAATTTTATCGATGATTTAAATTTTAGAATACCTGAGGTTGAATTAGGAACGTTGTTTGAAATGTTTGGACCAAGTTTACAGGTAACTTATTAGATACCAGTGTATTTCTGAATCAAACGCGCCAAATAAATGGACATTTTTGGGACATAAAGAAGGACATTATCGAACAAAAGGACAATTTGTGATGTTTCTGGGACATTTTGGAGTGCCAACAAAAGAAGATCTTCAAAGGTAAGGCATTAATTATATCGTTATTTCTGACTTTTGTCGCGCACCTGCCTGGTTGAAATCTGAGTTTCATGTGTTTGTATGCGAGGTGCTGTCCTCAGATAATCGCATGGTCTGCTTTCGCCGTAAAGCCTTTTTGAAATCTGACACAGCGGCTGGATTAACAAGAAGTTAAGCTTTATTTTGATGTATTACACATATATTGTCGTGAATGTTGAATATTGATATTCCTGTAGTTTGAATTTGGCGCACTACAATTTCACTGGATGTTGTCAAATCAATCCCGCTAAAGGGATTGGCGCGTGAAGGGATCCATAAGAGGTTTTAAAAGACCTTTGCATGAAAAATGAGAAAAAGCGGCAATATTACTGTTTGTCCAAATAGTCAGAATGATTCTAAGATAACTCAAGAAATCTGTCATACATTTTGCAGAGGAGATCTTAGTTGCACAATTTTACATCTAACTAGGATGTTTGGTGCAGTATTTCTCAAGTAAAATGTTTTGCACGAAAACGAGTTGTCTATTGTTGAAAGACAAAAAACACTTCATTGAAGAATCCCTACTGTTGACAAATGACAGACGAAGGTTGCGTAGACTTCAGCTCTGAACTTTGGCTTGCCTCAATCATTTTGTGTGTGCACAAACAGCCGAAAAAACCCTTGCCAAAGAACAACACGAACAAAACCATCACAAAATGTTGTCATAATACAGAGCCTTCGGAAAGTATTCAGACCCTCTGACTTTTTCAAAATGTTGTTACGTTACAGCCTTATTCTAAAATGTATTAAATTGTTGTTGTTTTCTCATCAATCTACACACAATACCCCATAATGACAATGCGAAAACAGGTTTTTAGAAAAAAAATTGAAACAGAAATGCCTTATTTACATAATTATTCAGACCCTTTGATATAAGACTTGAAATTGAGCTCAGGTACATCCTATTTCCATTGATCGTCCTTGAGATGTTTATACAACTTGATTGGAGTCTACCTGTGGTAAATTCAAGTGATTGGACATGATTTGGAAAGGCACACACCTGTCTATATAAGGTCTGACAGTTGTCAGAGCAAAAACCAAGCCATGAGTTTGAAGGAATTGTTCATAGAGCTCCGAGACAGGATTGTGACGAGGCACTGGGGAAGGGTACCGAGATCTGGGGAAGGGTACCAAAAAAATTCTGTATTATTGAAGGTCCTCAAAAACCCAGTGGCCTCCATCATTCTTAGATGGAAGAAGTTTGGAATCACCAAGACTGAGCTGGTCGTCAGGGAAGTGACCGAGAACCAGATGGTCACTCTGACGTAGCTCCAGAGTTCCTCTGTGGAGATGGGAGAAACTTCCAGAAGGACAACCATCTCTGCAGCACACCACTAATCAGGCATTTATGGTAGAGTGGCCAGACGGAAGCCACTCCTCAGTAAAAGGTACATGACAGCTCGCTAGGAGTTTGCCAAAAGGCACCTAAAGACTCTCAGACCATGATAAGATTCTCTGAGCTGATGAAACCAAGATTAAACTCTTTGGCCTGAATGCCAAGTGTCACATTTGGAGGAAACCTGGCACCATCCCAATGGTGAAGCATGGTGGTGGCAACATAATACTGTGGCAATGTTTTTCAGTGGCAAGAACTGGGAGACTAGACTAGTCAGGCAAATATGAACGGAGCAAAGTACAGAGATCCTTGATGAACACCTACTCCAGAGAGCTCAGGACCTCTGGGGTGAAGGTTCACCTTCCAACAGTACAATGACCCTAAGCACACAGCCAAGACAACGCAGGAGTGACTTCAGGTCTCTGAATGTTCTTGAGTGGCCCAGCCAGAGCCCGGACTTGAACACGATTAAACAACTCTGGAGAGACCTGAAAATAGCTGTACAGCAACGCTCCCCATCCAACCTGACAGAGCTTGAGAGGATCTGCAGAGAAGAATGGGAGAAACTCCCCAAATACAGGTGTGCCAAGCTTGTAGTGTCATACCCCAAAAGAACTTGAGGCTGTAATCGCTGCCAAAGGTGCTTCAACAAAGTATTGAGTAAAAGGTCTGAATACTTACGTAAATATGATGTTTCATTATTTATTTTTTTTAATAAAATTGCAAAAAAATCTAAACCTGTTTTTGCTTTATCGTTATGGGGTATTGTGTGTAGATTGCTGAATATTTAAAAAAAAATGTAATCCATTTTAGAATAAGGATGTAATGTAACAAAATGTGGAAAAAGTGAAGGGGTCTGAATACTTTCCCGAAGGCACTGTAATCTTGTTTGCCCTGTTAATGGCTTATGCTAAAAAAATGTGGTGACCATTAAGATGTGTGTGTATAGCACTCTGAATGTACCTTATAAGACCTCTATTCATTCGTGTTACCTTCATTACATTCATGGAAACGTGTCACTTTTCCTAGTTTGCCAGGAGTCTGTAGGCTATAGGTGCCCTCTTCCTGCGTACAGAACATGCCATGATTATTTTACCACCCATTCCCTGCTGGGTTCCTCAGAGTTCCCCGTGCTAGCTACTTCTATCTTGCTCTACTTGCTGTTTGTGCAGCATCAGAGGGGGGTGTCTATGTGTATAGAGTGTGTGTAAATGTTAGCTCAATGCTGGGCTGGCTAGTGAGTCTGCTCTCGCCTGCCATACTAGGCTTTAACAAGGTTTGGCCTGTGCTTGACAATATATTGAAAACAACAAGAAAGACAGCACAGACAGCACAGGACACTGTTAGATATGCAATACACACATGGTCCCAGTTCCCATTTAGCTAGTCAGCATGCCCCGTCTATATTTTATTTCAGTATTTATTTCGCAAAGTAAGCAATTTTCTCACACGTTCTTTGCTTTATACTAGTGTCCCCATTTCAGATGACACACCAATGAGCCACAAGGGTTTGGAGATGGGCAGGAAAATGATGAAATGCGTCACCATTTTATCCACATTTATCATTATACTCTTAGCACACGCCAGATGTCCTAAATCATGTGTTCTTGGGCTGAGTGTTCATCACCCTTATTTTTAATATCGTCTGAGGAGGGGAGAAAATAGAAAGAAGCAATTGTGCGGCCGTGGTAAAACCTGTCACAAGCAATCTAGTCTTGGCAGCCGAGCAGGCAGAGCGCTAGTTAACACGCTGATGGCTATATAGCTCCAATTGCCGCTTTAATAGTTATTTTTCTGCACTATACGGCCCTTCCTTCCTTATGACGTTTGTCAACCCTCCAACTTCAGTTGTCTTATAATTTTTTATTCCATAAATAGATGGGCTAATATGGTCCATGTTGTTCTTTGGTTGTTAACATGGTGTGGGGGAGATGAAAGTTCCATTTGCCCAGCGGTGTTAAACAAACTCAAGATTTCGGTCCTGTCCTGATTCATATTCATCTGGGAGAACCAGTGACAGCATGACAACTGCCACTAAAACTGACATGTGGGCACTGAGGGTGGGCTTAGAATAGGGGAAACTTGATATATTGAAACATCTGACAAGCCAGTACACAAATTAGGTTAGAGGATAGTCATAAATCTTAAAATAAATATTTTTCAGAGTCCAAGTTTACAAAAATGTTTTCTTGAAAATCATGTTCCTTTAAAATAGATGTCTTGTATGCTAAGAATGGTACATGTTTGTATGTAGGCTTACATTATGTAAAGGAGTAGGTACTGTAGATTGGCCATCATCCACCCTCTTTACAACCAGTCTCCCTTCACTTTCCCTTGTAAACAAGGACAATTAAAATACTAATGAGTTGAGAACAAACCCCTGAGTGATTGATACTCTCACTGGAGAAATTAATTTGATATTAATAGAGAAGTTGGCAAGATAAATAGATAGTGCCATGTGAGTCCTCTCCTTGATTGTTAAATAGTTAGATTGATGGTTGTCTTAATACAAGGTGTTCGGAGACTGAAATGAGTTGGCCTTGATAAGGATATAGAGTTCTGCATTATACAAGGTCAACAGAATATTCTCTGTCAAGTGTCTTTGTATTGTAGTGGTATTTAAGTATTAGACCGGTTATGTTATTGTTGATATAGTGATATTCTCTTCGGTCCAGATTATACTGAAAAAGATGGCGCAAGACTCTATATATGCAATGTATTCCAAGCACTTATTTTCTAAAGGCCAAAATGCTGGCGTTCACTGTAAACATTGACGATCCTCTTTATAGGCACTTTCTCTTCATTCATTGTAAATGTAAGGAATAAATAATTATATGACAGAGTAGAACTCCTTTTTCATAGCTTTGTGGACAGCGGCAGGTATGGCTGGTTCTCAGTGCTCAGGTTTGTATTCTTTTTTCTACACGTTTTTCATGGCCTATTAAATCACATCTTGTCCTGTCGTCCCATGAATCACTGGCAGGAAGCTGGTGTGTGCTGTGCATAACGTTAACCAACTTATGCATTCAGGGCCTGGTTTGTGGACCTGGTTTGTGCCTGTGTAAGATAGAGCAAATTGTAATTCCACATACAGATACTGTTGCATAGATCTCTATAACAGAACAGCATAACATAATCCAACATGTTGTTCAGTTGCTGTAGGTGGAAGGTGTGTGTGGGGAGGGGGATTCTGGATGATCCCAGCTATCTCAAAACACAGGCTTTTATACTTGACCAAGTCCATGTTTCTGTCTCTTCAATAATCGACATGACAGGAGGAACCTGAACATGTCTCTCAAACAGACAACCTGATGCAGCATGGCTACTGACCTACATATCAAACTATACTCTGGTATGAGAGAGAACTTATATAAAGGATGATTGACATTTCTACTTAAATAAACACATACCCTCCCCTAGGTTTGGTCTATTCGTATCTCCGATGCATTCACTACTGGGTGTGTAAAATGAAAGCGTCTTCCTCCTAAGCAAGAACCAATGCATGCCATTGCAGTGGTAGTTGCACTACTGTACAGTAAGGCAAGCCACAGTAGAGAATACCTGGACAGCTGAGTGTATATTTTTGTTAACGGCTGTCACCAAACTTTTAACAAATGGCACCTCAGCACCCCGGAGCCTGGAAAAACCCTGCTCAGAAATGAAGCACCTGCATCATAAATCTTGGAAAGTTACAATAATTTGCAATTCACTCCCTCATCAAAGGCAATATTACCCTAATTTATTATCTCCCTGCGCACGGGCCCGCAAAGGCCGTGAAGATAAGAGTTTATCAGGAGGGGGATTGATTTTCATTAACTGATAATAAAGATGAACTGCCGGGCTCGCACACTGACCAAGAGCCATACTTTATTGGAATTGGGCCAATTTATTTCATGTGCTAGTGGTTCTAATTTTGGTCCGCCCTTTTCCCCCTGCTCTTCAGAATGTTCTTCCTTCATTCATTACCGTAGCAACCCAGCCCTACTGTTAATGTCACCACATCTTTTGATGCATCAACACAACCATTTTTAAAACACAGGCCAATGTGTCAAGTCAGCGATCACATCTGTTTATTTTCTTGTGTCTTGCTAAGACAAGGTATATTTTCAAGGATATACTGTACTCTTTGTCAATGTTGCATGAATGTGTCATGATTTGTATACATTGCACTGATAGCATGTGTAATGTATATGTTATGAGTTTCTTTATTTGTAACACAATCATTTTGACTTGTTCCTGCCAACACTCATCATCATTCCCTCCGGTTATTGTTACCCATCAAAATTTTCCCCAAAATATATCATATCCCCAGGTTAAGTCCAATAACCATACAATCAGAAGTTACCTACTAAATAGCAGAGCACTGGGTCCACAGTCTTCAGGATGACAGATCATTTCAATCACTCTACACCTTGCCTCATTAGGTTTCTATATGAGTATACAAAGAATACATTTCCCCACCTACTGCCTGGCTCTATGCTACACTGTGAATTCTAGAACAGACTCCTATCAGATACATCCTAATTTCCCACAAATGATCATGTGAGCTTGTTTTCTTAAGGTCTTGGAGGCGTGTCTCTGAAGATTGCATGTGATTGGTACTGCTGGTAACGTGCTGAAAGGGCGTAAGGCCATCAGTGATAATGGCCATTTCCCCACACTCAATTACCCTATACCTAGAAAATAACCCTAGAAATATTCCAGGAAAAAGGTTGCAACATTTATAGACATAAAATGCCTTCAGGACAGGGATGAACACTTAGCTGTTTGTCCAACGACTCCCCTTCTCGGTGGTGTAGTTATGCATTTATTACACATGACAATGCAACATCCAGTTTGACATTTTATTGTAAAATTGAAAAAAAGGAGAGAAAGAGAAAAGCCCCAATAAGCATTTCTTTTTATACATACCTTATCTTAACAGAACAATAACATAAATAAATACAAATGAAATAAATAAACAATTAAATAAACAAATAAATAAACACATACATAATTAAATATCAAGTTCCTTACCTGATCAAATAAATAATTATAAAACCATTAAATCATTAATCATTAATATGAAATAATCTAAGCAGCAAATATTCAAGAAATTTCAACGGGGAAAAAATGTTTGGTTTCTCAGGCTATTACAGAACACATATTTAATTTTTTTTTATATATAAAAAGGTACTGCTTCCCTTTTCAGTTAACCATGCTGTACTGAGCCCATCAAGCAGATAGGTGGAGCTCTCCTCTTTGAAAAAAACCTGTAAACAGCATTTTTCTGGTCCAGGTTTAGAGAATAGCACTGAAATGCTTCCCTTGCCCCATAACATGTCAGTAAAGTCTACTAAACAGATTCAATACTTTTGTTATATATTTTTGTATGCTTTGTGCTGAGAAACCAGAAGTTTAACATCTTTATAAAGCAAAAACCCTCCCCTCCCAGCCCTCCCAATTCCACCCACCATAATACCCGAAGAAAGGTCCTGTGCTGATTTTCCATAATATACAGATTTCATATTTATAATAAGCTACTATCCTTAGCATTCAAACCATAGTTAAAGAATCATATTGTTAATACGAGTAGTACCATAATTATAATCTTTAACCCCCCCTAGCCCCCCTATTGAGCATGCTCAGAGATTCAATGACCATCATGGTTAGAGAGATGGAATGACAAGGTATGAACGTGGCAGAATGGTACTACAATGAAAACACTGAAAAACATTTCACTGGCTCGAGTACGTCGTTTAAATTGTAGTGCAATGAGAATTACTGCTGTTGCCTACAAATCAGACAGGACAGCACCTGTAAACTCACACCCCATGTGTGCAAATAATACTGGAATTGATATAAACAGTCTGCATCCACACGCCTCCATCGCAATTATTGTACTCTTAACTTTTACCCCTCCATGAAAATGACCTCTCATTTCTCAAACGCATTACATTTCAGCCACAATTGCCATCTTTATTTGTATTACCCAAGCTGTTGTTAAAGGCCAAATGTAATTTGATTTTAATAATTTAAAAATCCCTCCAGTAAAATTTGTGTAAGAAAAGCTTTTTGGACTAAGGCTCTAGATGCTAGGGGCACACCTGTATATCACAGTCTACTAAGGTTCCTAGTCCCGACAGGGGAGGATAAACAGAGGGGACCTACCACAGTAACTCATGAAGAGACGCTGTTCACTTTTGGCAAATACGGGTAAATATCTACCTTGCAAAAAAAAAAACTGTCATTATGTTCTTAATCTATCTTGTTCTCTAATTTGCTAATATTTCAACTGTTAATACGTCATCAAACATCTACTACCACATATTTGCACTGCTGCATATGAATATCGTGAATCCGTCGTCTGCTATTGGCTTTTCTTCCTTTTTAAGCTTTACAATATGAACATTTTAATGTCTGATGGAGGAATTAAACAGAGGGTGTCCCTTTATAAACGCACTCGGCTGAGATTTGGCAACTCTGATGTTGATAAAGGCATTACAACACTTTGACAGCATACAAGAACTCCAGCCTTTTGTAGCGTTCAGTGGTCAAGTTTAGTATGCATTGTCCTTTTGGTTTCAATGCTGAGGCTTACATTCAGAACTCTTCAGAGAGCACTAAATATACATGCTGGTACTTGCTCAGTCACACCCTCGCAGTCAAATTCTAATTCAGATGGTTTGTTGCCCAGTCATTCAAGCAGATATGCCATTTGCCAGACATCAGACAGACGGAATGTGTGGTGGAAAAGAACAGCGTCTAAATATTCAGAGTGAGCAGGGCACAGGGCAGTGCTCAGAGAGCAGGAGAGAGAAAGAAAGAGGGATAGAGAGAGGGTGGGAGGGGGAGAGAGAGGAGATAGAGGCCTTTCCTCAGTGGTAGATGGATCGGCATCAGAGGAGAATGAGTATGATGATTGAATGGCTTTGCGATGGAAATTGGAAAAGGGAATAGAGTTGAGTAGAAATACTGCTACAATGTAAATCTGCAAACCGATTTCATCTCAAACATATCATTAGTGTAAAACATGTTTATATTTCATAGGAATAGTATATTCTACTGCTTTAACAGTTTACTTTTTACTAATACTCTTTAAATGATCGGCTCCATCTGGCTATAGGCGTTGCCAACTATTAGACAACACATTATTGGTTTTTCAGGCTAATAGTACGCTGTCTGTGTCAGAGTTTGTTTTGTTGTTGTGTTCCTGTTTGTGACTCCCCTTCCGAGCAGCAGCTGCAGTAACTACACTTAATGTCAGGCCTGCTGCAGTCTAATTGATGGATCATTTTGCTCTTAATTTGACCTCCTAAGGCTGCTAAAGCCAAGCTGTTCCTCATGGTGTAAGAGTTCTCCTCTCAGTGTGCTATTATTCCCACCGGAAAGATTGCATCTGCTCTTTAGTTAAGTCCCATCTACAGCAGGCAGGAAGGCAGGCTCGCTGGAAGGACTACACTACACTACACTTGCTCCTCCGTTTGACCTCATTGTTTGCCGCTATACTAAATAAACTCTAATAACTATTTGTTTCCATTCCAGGAATGATACAGTGCCTTCGGAAAGTATTCAGACCCCTCGACTATTTCTACATTTTGTTACTTTACAGGCTTATTCTAAAATTGATTAAATACATGTTTTTCCTCAGCAATCTACACACAATACCCCATAATGGCAAAGCAAAAACAGACTTTTAGAAATGTTTGCAAATTTATGAAAAATAAAAAGCACACCTTATTTACATAAGTATTCAGACCCTTTGCTATGAGACTCGAAATTGAGCTCAGGTGAATCCTGTTTCCATTGATCATCCTTGAGATTTTCTACAACTTGATTGGAGTCGAACTGTGGTGAATTCAATTGATTGGAGATGATTTTGAAAGGCACACACCTATCTATATAAGGTCCCACAGTTGACAGCGCATGTCAGAGCAAATAACAAGCCATGAGGTTGAAGGAATTGTCCGTAGAGCTCCAAGACTGTGTCGAGGCACAGATCTGGGGAAGGGTACCAAAAAATGCCTGCAGCATTGAAGGTCCCCGAGCACACTGTGGAACCAACAAGACTCTTCCTAGAGCTGGCTGCCCGACCAAATTGACCAATCGGGGGAGAAGGGCCTTGGTCAGGGAGGTGACCAAGAACCCGATGGTCACTCTGACAGAGCTCTAGAGTTCCTCTGTGGAGATGGGATAACCTTCCAGAAGGACAACCATCTCTGCAGCACTCCACCAACCAGGCCTTTATGGTAGAGTGGCCAGACAGAAGCCACTCCTCAGTAAAAGGCACATGACAGCCCGCTTGGAGTTTGGCAAAAGGAACCTAAAGAAACAACTTTATCTGGTCTGATGAAACCAAGATTGAACACTTTGTCCTGAATGCCAATGTCAAGTCTGGAGGAAACCTTGCACCATCCCTACGGTGAAGCATGGTGGTGGCAGCATCATGCTGTGGTGATGTTTTTCAGAGGCATGGGCTAGGATACTAGTCAGGATCGAAGAAAAGATGAACGGAGCAAAGTACAGAGAGATCCTTGATGAAAACTTACTCCAGAGCGCTCAGGACCTCAGACTGGGGCGAAGGTTCACCTTCCAACATGACAACGACCCTAAGCACACAGCCAAGACAACACAGGAGAGGCTTCGGGACAAGTCTCTGAATATTCTTGAGTGGCCCAGCCAGAGCCTGGACTTGAACCCGATCTAACATCTCTGAAGAGACCTGAAAATAGCTTTGCAGCAATGCTCCCCATCCAACCTGACAGAGTTTGAGAGGATCTGCAGAGAGCAATGGTAGAAACTCCCCAAATACAGGTGTGCCAAGCTTTTAGGGTCATACCGAAGAAGACTCAAGGCTGTAATCGCTGCCAAAGGTAACTCAACAAAGTGCTGAATAAAGGTTCTGAATACTTCGGTAAATGTAATATTTCATTAAAAAATAAAACATTTTTCTGCATTGTCATTATTGATTGTTGAGGAAAAATAACAATTTAATACATTTTAGAATAAAGCTGTAACGTAGCAAAATGTGGAAAAAGTAAAGGGGTCTGAATACTTTCCGAATGCACTGTATGTATCATATGTGTTTTAAAAGTATAGCATTCTGTCTCGCAGTCACAAACAGTCCCACAGTACATGTGTGTCAGTCTAGGCCCTTCCTGAAGCAGTGAGAGAAGGGGGTAAGGTGCTGCTGCATTTATCATGCAGGCGCTGTGTGAAAAATGAACTCTGTCAGTCAGTCAATTCATTCGAAATGCCAATGTGTAATTGATTGTGTATCTCGTGCCCCGCAGTGCTGCTCTCCATCTGATCAATATGAGCATTATCCTAATTATGTTGCGAGTTAGGTCTCAGGTCCCCGTAAACTGATGGTCCCTATTAAAAGAGATGTGCTTGAGCAGGGAGGGCCCCCCCCTGCAGAGAGCAGCTGGAGAAAGCTGGCAGCGGTAGGGGGCAGGACCCAGTAGGCACTGCAACGCTTGGTTGGCAATTTTATAACCATTGTCAGGGTAATTTGTATATTTTATTAACCAGTTAAAGATGTTGAGCTCCTTTACTGCTCCGTATCCACACTAGTGGGTGGCACTTTTACAGCTGTGCTTTATGGTCAGATTATCTGTATTATCAGTGCTTTAATGACGCTGCCGCGCTTTTTCCTGACACGGAATGCCTTTTCTGCAATAAAAAAAGATGGTGGTCTACAATGATAATACATCACAATGGAACGCAGTGCGCTGACAGGGGGACTAGAAACAGCAGAAGATTGAAAATATTGTTCAATACACTGTATGCCTTGAATGTTTGGTTTGACACAATTTCCGGGATATCTTTTGGCACTACAGTGTGGCGCTTTATGGGCAGCTACTCAGAGTTGCTTTGTTCCTTCAACACAGAGAAGTTACTAGAGAGATATGTCCAAGATGATGAGTCCAGATTTGGAATGATGACTGCTAACAGCAGATCTGAACATGCCCGAAACAATCTCTAATCCACATATTCTACGTCCACTAAAATAGTATAGCTTTTAAAATACTTTTTTTTTTTTTTTTTTTTTTTTTATATTCTCAAACCCAGTAGCTATAAATGTAAAAGGAAAATAAAAGAAAAACCCCTTTTCCTGCTCCAACCTGAAGCTAGTAAGTTTCTTCTTAAGTTTTAACTTGTAACATTATTAGTAGTAGTTTGTAGTATTAGTATCATTAATACTATATTATATTACTGTTGAGAGCAATAAAAATGTTTGGTCCTTTGGTCCCTTAGGGGTGAAAGATTTTCAGTTGTACTGTAGCTAATGGAAACCTCAGTGACCCCAGAAAGTCATAGTCTGGCGCTTGCTGAGAGATGGTGAGAGAATAAGAGAAAGAGGGAAAGAGAAAGAAAGTCCATCAGTGGGACAGAATAGCTTCTTTTTTTCCACTGTTTTTCTTGATCTTCAAGTGTTAACCCTCATTTATCCAGTATAGTAAAAGCCACAAGCGCCTCTTTCTTTATATATATATGTGTATATAATACGTATATAGAAATCTATTTGTTGTTGCTGCTTTTTTGTTTGTTTGTTGCTTAATTAACAATTCAAGTCTCGACAAGAAAAGTTTCACATCTTTTTTCAGTTTTTTTTTTACTTCTCTTGTATTTCTTGCACTGTGCCGTTTGTTGCGTTGAAGTCCTTCGGTGTAGCTGCTGCCAACTCCTTCACACCTTCTTCAATCTCTTCATCATTGCAATAGCCTACGTCTTCTTCATAAGTAAATGCTGATATGTCTTCGAAAATTCCTTGTGTGGATTTTTTTTAAACATAATTTTTGTTTTCAAAGAAAAAAAGTTGAACTCCTTCAAGATATCTTCAGTTGTCCTCAAAACCTAAAAAATAGAGATCAAATTGTTAGGTTCTAAGCTCTGGTACAATGATCCAGTTGGACTCTGAAGAAAGCTCAAGCTAGATGTATTAAACCATACTGGGTCATACAACTGCAAAGACAAGGTATGATTACACAAGTACATATATTTATAACGTCCTACTAGGCAGTGTCAACTCCTTACACATCTAGACAGCCAATACATCTCTGTTGCTAGTCAGGAACTTAACTGGTTCCTCTCACTGTTGTAGTCATGGCCCTGCCTGATGGCCCTGCCTGATGGCCCTGCCTGATGGTCCTGCCTGATGCAAGAACCTTCATGGGCATGGAGGTGTATGCGTGTGAGATAGGACGGTAGTAGGACGGCAGTAGGACAGTCGTTGGGGTGGGCCCCTCTGGCACCCCTCCCAGAGGTTTTTCTCACTTCATCTGTTGACTTGACCTCAAACCAAATTCCTCGCTCCTCTCTAGTTCCACAGCTGGCCTGCCTTATCAGGAACTGAAACTAGACTGTTGCTCTTTGCCTCCCTCCTTAAAGATCATTGATATTCAACAATAACATGTTTGAACAGAATATAAACTTTCTGCACTTCCCCTTGTCTCACTCAGTAACTTTCCATACACCACCTTCCTATTCATCCTCCATTGACCCCAACATATATATTCCTTATACATGTAAAGTAATCAATAAGTTCTAGTATGGTAACATGAATAAGTATGTTTCAAGTTAGAATCCAACAAAGCCATGATTAGATCTAGATTGCTTTTATTTGAATGTTTGATGTTTCTTGATGAATAGATTTGACCGTTTCTTTTTTTTTTAAATAGTTCAATTATGCCCATGATATCAGTGTGATGGTTTGGAGAAAGCCAGCCCACATTTCCAAATCAATCTATCTTTGTCTGTCATGATGACCAATATCCTATTTCTAGGTGACAGGCATTCTATCAGTCTGAGTCTATAAGAACGTCCACTGGGCTTACCTGTGCTGTTGCAGTGAATACTGAGGGCTAGGTTGTGTCAGTAAGGGCGGCTGGCATCCTTCGGTCGTTTCAACTGGACTTTCAACCTCTTCATTCCAATCTGAAAGCCGTTCATGGCTTGAATAGCTGCCTGTGCGCTAGCTGGGTTGTCGAAGCTCACAAACCCTATAGGAGAAAAGACAGGAAAAGTGTATTAGCCTAAAAGCTAAAAACGGGCAATATGGAAAAGTAGCCAAATAAGTATCCAATGACTTAAATTATGAGGAAACAAATAAAAGATTTCAGACAATGCACTCGCTCAATCAAATAGTATTATGCATGGACTATTTCAGATTATATCAAAGGGCTTATTTTGATGGGAACCAAAGTCATATTTGGAACAATATTTAACATTTTCTGTCATTTGAATCATTTTGCTTCTCAATGTAGCTTTGTGCAAACACTATCAAATGCTCTTGATTATAAATCAATGAGCATGCCATTGTGGCTGTTCCACTTGCACAGAGAAGCAGAACCCACACAGTCGAACACAGAGACAGGCCGACGCAGAAGCACATGCGTACGGCGCCAGACACTCAAGTCCAAACTCATGCTGAGCATCCTGTTTCCATCAAGTGTAAAAATAAAGCCTTGAAAGTCAATGACCAGAAACTGCAGTGGAGTGTGGCTCCGGTTGATGCACTCCCCAGCGTCTATAGTGTCATTAGGAACAGTCGATGACCCATGGAAAAACAGCAGGAGCCTCCCCAGGTCCCCTGACACCTGGGAGGGGAGGTGTCTGCCTACACTGCCCCATTAGGGGGATGGGTTACGGGGGACAGAGGGAGGTGGAGAGGATGAGAGGGGTGCCCTAGGCCGGCCCTGACACGAATAACAGGGAAGGATGTGGACTTAAAGCAGGTTTAAGGGGAGCTCTTAATGTCAGCTTTTCTCCCAGCACCATCAGTCTGGGTTTATCCCTCTCCCTGCCTTCTACATTAATTACCCTACAGAGCAGCCCAGTCCCCAGACCTAACATTACATTGTAAATGCATAGTGTATTAGTCAATACTGCAAATTTATATGTTATTAAGTCCCCCCTGAGAGCCGGGCGGCAATCAATTTTGCCCAGGGATGTGAGGCTCCCTGAATTGAAAACAAATGTTGATCTATAATTGTCCTTTGCCTTACCCTCCTTTTTTCTCCCCCCTCCCTTCATCCCCACTTTTTTTTCAAGCCCAAAGGCAGGTCTGGTCTGTGGGTTGGCAGAGCCAAGTGGGACCAGGGCCAGGTTGGCGTGTGAATCAGCCCCAGTGCGCCCTGGGTATTGGGAAGTAGTGGGGTAACAGAGCGGTGATCTGGATGCTGATACAGCAGAAGCCCTCACATGAGTTTTCAGGTCAATTTCACATCCACACAGTAATACAGTGGCACAGGGACTGTGACTACATACATGGTATTCCCAAGATTTGCTGTGAACAAAATAGCTAAAAGCTTTTCAAACTCAAAGGACATCCTTAGTAAGATAAGAAGGGAAATATAGGCTACCAACTTGTTTAATGTAAAAGTAAAATTTTGTTGAAATAGCACAGGAATCATACTATCATGATAATATCTAAAAATGTAAATATTTAAGTACAGATTGCCTTGTTTGCGATACATTAAATGATATTTAAGATAATAGATTGATCGATTGAACAAACATAGACCTTCTCTCTATGACCTACTGTACTATAGCTCCATTACAAAACTCACCGAAGCATTTGCTCTGGTTGGTAGCTCGGTCCATGAAGACCTTGGAGGAGATGACGCTCCCGAAAGGCAGAAACATCTGCATGAGTTCATTATCTCCAAACTCCTGTGGCAGGTGGTAGATGAACAGGTTACAGCCCTCAGGCCCTGCGAACACACAGAAACCATGGAAACCACAATCAAACCTATTTACTGCTTTATTTACCGCTGCCTGCAGACCAGACCCACTGCTTCTCATTTGGCCGGGGAACAGATCTGAGAAGCACGACTAATGGAGTGGCAAAGAAATACATTTGTTAGGAGTTCTGTAACATTATCTTGAAATAATAACAACGCTGTGTTTACCACCACAAATACAAATTGTGAATTTTCCAACTTTGATTTGATTTTGCATGGTGTGGCGGCATGACATCACTGAGGTAGCGACTTGATGATGTGTTTTCGTGGAGATGTCGAGCGGGGAGCATTAAACCTCTACTCAAGCATCTAATCTAGTAAAACATCTCAACCTTTTGTCATGTTTTGTCTTTTGATTATCATGTCTTGTCCCTGTGCTTCCCTTCCATTTGTCTCCCTCTGCTGGTCTTAGTAGGTTCTTTCCCTCTCTCTTCCCCTCCCTCTCTTCCTCTCTCGCTCTCTCTCTATCGTTCCGTTCCTGCTCCCAGCTGTTCCTCATTCTCCTAACTACCTCATTTTATCTTTCACACCTGTCCCCTATTTTGCCCTCTGATTAGAGTTCCTATTTCTCCCTCTGTTTTCCGCTTCTGTCCTTGTCGGATCTTTGTTTGATGTTTGCTGTTCCGTGTCCTGGTTCCGCCCTGTCGTGTTTTTGCCTTCATCAGATGCTGCGTGTGAGCAGGCGTCCTGGTTCCGCCCTGTCGTGTTTTTGCCTTCATCAGATGCTGCGTGTGAGCAGGTGTCATCTAAGATATATCCAGGAGTACCGTTTTGTTTAAGTTTGGAATAAAGACTCTGTTTTTGTTAAGTCGCTTTTGGGTCCTCATTCATCTGCATAACAGAAAGATCCGACCAGTATGGACCCAGCGACTACGGATTCTCGCAACACTGCCATCGAGATCCAGGGAGCTATGCTCGGCAGACACGAGCAGGAATTGTCTGCTGCTCGTCATGCCGTTGAGACCCTGGCCGCTCAGGTTTCCAACCTCTCAGGACAGTTTCAGAGTCTTCGTCTCGTGCCACCTGTTACTTCCTGGTCTTCCGAGTCTTCGGAACCTAGGGTTAATAACCCACCATGTTACTCTGGGCAACCCACTGAGTGCCGCTCCTTTCTGACCCAGTGTGATATTGTGTTTTCTCTCCAGCCCAACACATACTCACGAGAGAGAGCTCGGATCGCCTACGTCATATCACTCCTTACTGGTCGGGCTCGGGAGTGGGGCACAGCTATCTGGGAGGCAAGGGCTGAGTGTACTAACGATTATCAGAGCTTTAAAGAGGAGATGATACGGGTTTTTGATCGTTCAGTTTTTGGGAAGGAGGCTTCCAGGGTCCTGGCTTCCCTATGTCAAGGTGATCGATCCATAACGGATTACTCTATAGAGTTTCGCACTCTTGCTGCATCCAGTGACTGGAACGAGCCGGCGTTGCTCGCTCGTTTTCTGGAGGGACTTCACGCTGAGGTTAAGGATGAGATTCTCTCCCGGGAGGTTCCTTCCAGCGTGGACTCTTTGATTGCACTCGCCATCCGCATAGAACGACGGGTAGATCTTCGTCACCGAGCTCGTGGAAGAGAGCTCGCGTTAACGGTGTTTCCCCTCTCCGCATCTCAACCATCTTCTCCCATCAGCTCAGAGACTGAGCCCATGCAGCTGGGAGGTATTCGCATCTCGACTAAGGAGAGGGAACGGAGAATCACCAACCGCCTTTGTCTCTATTGCGGTTCTGCTGGACATTTTGTCATGTCATGTCCAGTAAAAGGCCAGAGCTCATCAGTAAGCGGAGGGCTACTGGTGAGCGCTACTACTCAGGTCTCTCCATCAAGATCCTGTACTACCTTGTCGGTCCATCTACGCTGGACCGGTTCGGCTGCTTCCTGCAGTGCCTTGATAGACTCTGGGGCTGAGGGTTGTTTTATGGACGAAGCATGGGCTCGGAAACATGACATTCCTCTCAGACAGTTAGGGAAGCCCACGCCCATGTTCGCCTTAGATGGTAGTCTTCTCCCCAGTATCAGATGTGAGACACTACCTTTAACCCTCACAGTATCTGGTAACCACAGTGAGACCATTTCCTTTTTGATTTTTCGTTCACCTTTTACACCTGTTGTTTTGGGTCATCCCTGGCTAGTATGTCATAATCCTTCTATTAATTGGTCTAGTAATTCTATCCTATCCTGGAACGTTTCTTGTCATGTGAAGTGTTTAATGTCTGCTATCCCTCCTGTGTCTTCTGTCCCCTCTACTCAGGAGGAACCTGGTGACTTGACAGGAGTGCCGGAGGAATATCATGATCTGCGCACGGTCTTCAGTCGGTCCAGAGCCAGCTCCCTTCCTCCTCACCGGTCGTATGATTGTTGTATTGATCTCCTTCCGGGGACCACTCCCCCTCGGGGTAGACTTTACTCTCTGTCGGCTCCCGAACGTAAGGCTCTCGAGGATTATCTGTCTGTTTCTCTCAACGCCGGTACCGTGGTGCCTTCTTCCTCTCCCGCCGGAGCGGGGTTTTTCTTTGTTAAGAAGAAGGACGGTACTCTGCGCCCCTGTGTGGATTATCGAGGGCTGAATGACATAACGGTTAAGAATCGTTATCCGCTTCCCCTTATGTCGTCAGCCTTCGAGATGCTGCAGGGAGCCAGGTTCTTTACTAAGTTGGACCTTCGTAACGCTTACCATCTCGTACGCATCAGAGAGGGGGACGAGTGGAAAACGGCGTTTAACACTCCGTTAGGGCATTTTGAGTACCGGGTTCTGCCGTTCGGTCTCTCTAATGCTCCAGCGGTCTTTCAGGCATTAGTCAATGATGTACTGAGAGACATGCTGAACATCTTTGTTTTCGTTTACCTTGACGATATCCTGATTTTTTCACCGTCACTCGAGATTCATGTTCAGCACGTTCGACGTGTACTCCAGCGCCTTTTAGAGAATTGTCTCTATGTGAAGGCTGAGAAGTGCGCCTTTCATGTCTCCTCTGTCACTTTTCTTGGTTCTGTTATTTCCGCTGAAGGCATTCAGATGGATCCCGCTAAGGTCCAGGCTGTCAGCGATTGGCCCGTCCCTAAGTCACGTGTCGAGTTGCAGCGCTTTCTCGGTTTCGCTAATTTCTATCGGCGTTTCATTCGTAATTTCGGTCAAGTGGCTGCCCCTCTCACAGCTCTGACTTCTGTCAAGACTTGCTTTAAGTGGTCCGGTTCCGCCCAGGGAGCTTTTGATCTCCTCAAGAAGCGTTTTACATCCGCTCCTATCCTTGTTACTCCTGACGTCACTAAACAATTTATTGTCGAGGTTGACGCTTCAGAGGTGGGCGTGGGAGCCATTCTGTCCCAGCGCTTCCAGTCTGACGATAAGGTTCATCCTTGCGCTTACTTTTCTCATCGCCTGTCGCCATCGGAACGCAACTATGATGTGGGTAACCGCGAACTGCTCGCTATCCGCTTAGCCATAGGCGAATGGCGACAGTGGTTGGAGGGGGCGACCGTTCCTTTTGTCGTTTGGACTGACCATAAGAACCTTGAGTACATCCGTTCTGCCAAACGACTTAATGCACGTCAAGCTCGTTGGGCGTTGTTTTTCGCTCGTTTCGAGTTCGTGATTTCCTATCGCCCGGGGAATAAGAACACCAAGCCTGATGCCTTATCCCGTCTCTTTAGTTCTTCTGTGGTTTCTACCGACCCCGAGGGGATTCTCCCTGAAGGGCGTGTTGTCGGGTTGACTGTCTGGGGAATTGAGAGACAGGTAAAGCAAGCGCTCACTCACACTGCGTCGCCGCGCGCTTGTCCTAGTAACCTTCTGTTTGTTCCTGTCCCTACTCGTCTGGCTGTTCTTCAGTGGGCTCATTCTGCCAAGTTAGCTGGCCACCCCGGTGTTCGGGGTACGCTTGCTTCTATTCGCCAGCGGTTTTGGTGGCCTACTCAGGAGCGGGACACGCGCCGTTTCGTGGCTGCTTGTTCGGACTGCGCGCAGACTAAGTCAGGTAACTCTCCTCCTGCCGGTCGTCTCAGACCGCTTCCCATTCCTTCTCGACCATGGTCTCACATCGCCTTAGACTTTATTACCGGTCTGCCTTCGTCTGCGGGGAAGACTGTGATTCTTACGGTTATCGATAGGTTCTCTAAGGCGGCACATTTCATTCCCCTCGCTAAGCTTCCTTCCGCTAAGGAGACGGCACAAATCATCATTGAGAATGTGTTCAGAATTCATGGCCTCCCGTTAGACGCCGTTTCAGACAGAGGTCCGCAATTCACGTCACAGTTTTGGAGGGAGTTCTGTCGTTTGATCGGTGCTTCCGTCAGTCTCTCTTCCGGGTTTCATCCCCAGTCTAACGGTCAAGCAGAAAGGGCCAATCAGTCGATTGGTCGCATTTTACGCAGCCTTTCGTTTCGAAACCCTGCGTCTTGGGCAGATCAGCTCCCCTGGGCTGAGTACGCTCACAACTCGCTTCCTTCGTCTGCTACAGGGCTATCTCCGTTTCAGAGTAGTCTTGGTTACCAGCCTCCTCTGTTCTCGTCCCAGCTCGCCGAGTCCAGCGTTCCCTCCGCTCAGGCTTTTGTCCAACGTTGTGAGCGCACTTGGAGGAGGGTCAGGTCTGCACTTTGCCGTTACAGGGCGCAGACTGTGAGAGCCGCCAATAAACGTAGGATTAAGAGTCCTAGGTATTGTCGCGGTCAGAGAGTGTGGCTTTCCACTCGTAACCTTCCCCTTACGACAGCTTCTCGCAAGTTGACTCCGCGGTTCATTGGTCCGTTCCGTGTCTCTCAGGTCGTCAATCCTGTCGCTGTGCGACTGCTTCTTCCGCGACATCTTCGTCGCGTCCACCCTGTCTTCCATGTCTCTTGTGTTAAGCCTTTTCTTCGCGCTCCCGTTCGTCTTCCCTCCCCCCCTCCCGTCCTTGTCGAGGGCGCACCTATTTACAAGGTACGGAAGATCATGGACATGCGTTCTCGGGGACGTGGTCACCAGTACTTAGTGGATTGGGAGGGTTACGGTCCTGAGGAGAGGAGTTGGGTTCCATCTCGGGACGTGCTGGACCGTTCGTTGATTAATGATTTCCTCCGTTGCCGCCAGGGTTCCTCCTCGAGTGCGCCAGGAGGCGCTCGGTGAGTGGGGGGGTACTGTCATGTTTTGTCTTTTGATTATCATGTCTTGTCCCTGTGCTTCCCTTCCATTTGTCTCCCTCTGCTGGTCTTAGTAGGTTCTTTCCCTCTCTCTTCCCCTCCCTCTCTTCCTCTCTCGCTCTCTCTCTATCGTTCCGTTCCTGCTCCCAGCTGTTCCTCATTCTCCTAACTACCTCATTTTATCTTTCACACCTGTCCCCTATTTTGCCCTCTGATTAGAGTTCCTATTTCTCCCTCTGTTTTCCGCTTCTGTCCTTGTCGGATCTTTGTTTGATGTTTGCTGTTCCGTGTCCTGGTTCCGCCCTGTCGTGTTTTTGCCTTCATCAGATGCTGCGTGTGAGCAGGCGTCCTGGTTCCGCCCTGTCGTGTTTTTGCCTTCATCAGATGCTGCGTGTGAGCAGGTGTCATCTAAGATATATCCAGGAGTACCGTTTTGTTTAAGTTTGGAATAAAGACTCTGTTTTTGTTAAGTCGCTTTTGGGTCCTCATTCATCTGCATAACACCTTTAATCAAGACAAAGGCCTACATAATAATAAATGCATATGTCTTTGAGGAAAAACTGATTGGTAATGACTTAGAAATAGTGAAACCAAAATGACATTTACACACGGTTGTCATCATAATGCTGTGTAGGACAATCAACTAAGCAGATTGAGATGTGACCTATAAATGTGTTTGAAACCAGTCAATGGATTACACAACGCAATCAACCATTAGATGCTCAAATGTAATCTCTGTGTAGTCTACATTTTGGAAAAGGTTAAAGCTAAAGTCAATCCTGCTAGACTGCATCACATCCAAAGATGCTAAGATGATGATGCTTGATTACTTTTCTTTCCCCCCAGATAATACCTCCATGCAGCTAGAGTACTATGTAACACTTGCTAAAAAGGGAACATTTAATCACTGCATTATAACACCTAGACAATATTACCAGGAAAGTGTAATACCGAAATCTGAAGGGCAATATTGCAATGAAGCAATAACAGTGAATATTTAACTATTTATAATAGTGTAGTACAATAGTTGTAAAAGAGTGTTAGTAATATTGTTCTCTCACCCTCACCTTCTCTCTGTTGCTGCTGCTGGATGACCTGTGATGGCTGAGGCAGTGTCTGGCCTATGGGAGTCAGTGTGCCAGCTGGGTAGATAGCTACAACACATTGAAGGGGAAACGCAGAGAGAAACAAGGGGGTTCATGTCAGCACTGCTGTAGGTTTGGTCATCATTGAATACTCAAACTATTTGTGTAAATATTTATAACAATCTTTATTATAGTAATCTTTATTATAGTTGGTCAGTTATGCTGTATGCTTTCAGTTACAGTATTGCAGTTTGTCATTCATTATATAAAGGGTGGGTATAATTCTGGATGTTGATTGGTTATTAAAACTGCATTCCAGCCGGTGTCTATTTCACAAGTTACCACCGGCTAAAACTATGACGTTGAAATGCCTATTTACTCTGTTCCATCTCACTGCGCAATCCACTGTCTCATCAGCCCAGCCAGACAATTTATAAACTTGATCTCCACTATAAAAAGCATGTAGACATTATCTCCCATTTCTTTTAGACTAGCAATTGGTTTTCAACAGCTGAGATTTGTATAAACCTTGCTGTCTGTCTCTCCGACATTTGCAACATTGTTTCAATAATATTGAAATTCGATCTCCAGCTGTCCCATAGTAATGAAAGTGTCTGGAGTCGGGACAAGACAGACAGGCAGACAGATTTTCTCAGCCACTCGAAATCATGATCAGCTGGCATCATTTGTATGGATACATACAAAGAAATACGAATAGAAAACAGGTAAAATGAAAAACTGCAGCTAGTTTGCAGCCTTTCCAGCGTCAGTTTAAAATGATTGATGTTAGCTGTGTTGTTGGCTAGTTCCTCTGAACAACAGTGTCCTGACAAGAGAGCACAGTTTCTATGCCAGGCGAAATCGCGCATAATTGTTATGGATGTATCCAAATGTCACCAGAAAGCAGCTTTAACACACGCAAATGCAGCTACTTTGCTGTTATTCTGGCTGCACTGTTTGACGTGACCGTAAATTAGCCGTAGTTGGCTAGCTAGCAAGCAAGGAATAGGAACGTTGCCAGCCAGTATGGCATTTAGAACAAACAACTGGGTCCATAGATACAGAACAACAAGACTTAACGACTGGGTCGCGTCTCTTGCAACCCGAACCATAGAACGAACAACCAGCCTGCTTGGGTAGCAACCCTAAATTTGTGTCGGGACTATATCTCGTGGAAGGATGAAATAGTATGAATATATTCAGCAAAATAATGTTTTTTTATGAGAATATGTCAATCGTTATTTGAATATGTTAGTAACCCGTTGTATAAAAGTGATAATGCCTTCAAAGACCGTGCAATATATCCTCCAAACACCGGCTTCTCTGGCATTATCACTTAAATGTAGCATGTAAGGGATAATCAACGAGGGGCTATGTGTTCTATGGAAAATAATGAACTACGTGGAAGGTGTGCTGCACTACACGCTAGAAATGTGTTGTTCAACATCCACTGAAATAGCGAGCAAGTTTACTAGATAGCTACAGTAGTTGCCGTGGTAACCAAACAAACACTTACTAGTTTAGCTAACCAAACCATCAGTACTAGCTTTCCATTATGAAAATCGAATTTAACAATGCCAATAAAGTTTTCAATTCGACTTTTGCTTTTAAAAGCAGCACACACATAGAACATGTAAGAATGAACTATAGCCCCTGAATTTTCCCGTGCAAATATACCATGCCTTATACGGAAATAATGAGCGCCCTATTATTCCCTTCAAAACAATCAGAAACAAGTATTAAACAATTCCATGGTATAATCTGCATTATAAACTGGGTGGTTCGAGCCCTGAATGCTGATTGGCTGTATCTATAACCGTATACCACAGGTATTTTTATTTGATTTGATTTCACCTTTATTTAACCAGGTAGGCTAGTTGAGAACAAGTTCTCATTTACAACTGCGACCTGGCCAAGCTAAAGCTGGAGGGTATGACAAAACATTTATTTTTACTGCTCTAATTATGTTGGTAACCAGTTTATAATAGCAATAAGCACCTCGGGGTTCGCGTTGCGTCGTGCGTAAGAACAGCCCATAGCCATGGTATATTGGCCATATACCACGCCCCCTCGTGCCTTTTGCTTAATTACACCATGGCATTGTTGAATACTAGTTTCTGATTGGCTTGAAGGGCATTCTAGAGCGTGCATTATTTCCCTATAAAGAACGGTATATCAGCATGGTAGAATTCAATGGCTTTACTTCATTCTTACATGTTTTGTTTGAGCCGAATTGAAAACATTGGCATTGTTGAATTAGATTTTCATAATAGCAAGCTAGAACTGATGGTTTGTTCAAAGATTTTTTACAACTAAAGCTCATTGATCTATCTGTGGTTTGGTTCGCTAAACTAGCGAGTCTGTTTGTTTGGTTACCACGGCAACTACTGTAGCTATCTATTAAACTTGCTAGCTACTTCAGTAGATGTTGAACACATCCCTAGTGGCAAATGTGTTACATTATAGCCATGGTATAAAAGGAATAATCAACTCACGGCTCTATGCGTTCTTTGGAAAATAATGAAACCCCGTGAAAGGTGAGTTCCACTCTGCTAACACGTCGTGGAACACACCTTCCACGTTGTTCATTATTTTCACATAGAACGCATAGCCCCTCATTGATTATCCCTTACATAATGTTAACTGGTAGAGATAAAGTAGCAAATGTGTTGTAAGAAAGTAGTGTAGGGTTTCATTACCATGCTACAAAAAATGCATCATATTCATTTACTGCACCTCAGTTTGGTATGAGCCTTGAGGTCTTATCTCAGTGTGTACATAAGGCCTACCTGTGTATTGCTGTACTCCGGTGAAGGCTTGCTGGAGGGTGTCTGCGGCGGTGGGGCTCTGGGTGGAGTAGGACGGCAGGCCGTTGCTGTACATGGTCTCCACGGCGGGATGTCCGTTGGGCTGATGGTGGGGGATGCCCGTGAAGCCGTTGACGATGGGAGTGACGATGCTGGGAGTGGTGATGTTGGCTGGTGGAGAGCTAAGGCCTGCCGAGACAAGGACATTTCTACTTTTACAGACTATCAAACACACACACACACACACACACACACACACACACACACACACACACACACACTTTTGCTCGCTACACATCCTCTCCATCACAAGGACAGGATTCCTACACGAAACTGTCACATAGCAGGCGCTGGTGGTGACACATCCCGCTGGATCACTGGGAAGTCAACCTGTGAAAAATGAGCCTGTCTGTAGTGTTTGTGCGATAGCCTGCTGGCTCCGAGTGCGAGCGGGATGATGAAACCACTATGCAACTCCAGTAAGATTCTGACGAGATAGGGGAGATTACAGTGAAACATTTACTCAGTGTGGACGCGGGTAGCCTACTCTCTTTATATATCATGAAAAAGATCAGATAGCTTGGCACACCATGAGCACATAACACACACACACACACACACACACACACACACACACACACACACACACACACACACACACACACACACACACACACACACGGTTGCAGGATGTTTCACGGTTAGAATAGAATTGGATGCTCCTCTCTCGGTCGATGAATTTTAAACCAGCCTCTTGTTGAAAGTGTGCAATCTTGGGCGGAATGTGAATGAGTCCATTTGAGGAGGATCTCACTATGGATGATGGCTACTTTGAAAGGCTGCTCCGTGGTAGAGCATCAGCCCTCGCTGAGAAACGGGCCCCCTGGGGACCACCTTTCAGTCTGGAGCCAAGACGGGATTGGACAGAAAGGCCTGTTGTCACGGAAACCCTCAGGCATGCCATCATAGCAATTTGTCCGCCTCGGTAAAGAGCCCCTAAAGAAAAGTCCACATAGGGATGGATACATACGGTGGGTATGCTATGCTGCATGGCTGGGAGTAATGCTAATGCCTTGGTAAATAGGCTGTGGCTCACACACAGAAAAACCTGCACAGAGCCATGTCAGCCTGAGACTACCCACGCACTCGGAGCACAGTTTAAGCAGTGGGGAGCCTGACACTCATGCAGCCAACCGCTGTGACCAGGGGAATTGCCCGGGTCCCGGCGAGAGCTGTTGTGTCTTTTGCACCATTTCCTTTTTTTAAGCTCCCTGCATTTTGCTTGTTTCCTGCAGAACTGTGATGAATTAGACTGCAGCTCTGGCCCATTCTCTGGCGGGGCCCAGGAGACTGCTGCTCCCCGTTCTGAGGGTTCAGACAGCCAGTCTGGCCGACCACACGCACTCTATTGTACCGCGCCATAATGCAGCCTCTCCATCATCAGGGAAATTAATTTTCCAAGGCTTAGCAGTGGGCCGCGGCCGCCGTGTGCTTCAGGGTCAGCAGGCAGAGGCAGCGCACGTGTGATAAGAGCCCAGAGAAAGGAGATTCTAAAAGTCACAGGGTGGGAGATGATGCTTGTTGGGGATGTTTGGCGCCAGAGAGAGCCCAGTGGATCATGGAGGAGACACAGCTGCAGGGAGTCATGTCCAAGTGTAATGTGAGCGACTACAGCTTCAAACTAGAAAAATTGTATTTTATGGTTGTAAAATAATAGTAGTAGTAGTAGTAATTGCAGTAGTAGTACTGGTAGTAATAGTGGTTTCATAGGCTATGGGTTAGTTATAGTGACATATTTTGGGGTGGTTTGTAGCTGTATAGTGGGTTATAGTGGGCTAGTTTAGTAGGCTAGAGTGAATACTATATCATCATAAGCCATAGAATGAATTACTATGATCAGGGCACCCTTGGGAATGAGACCCTGGTATCAATGGGTTTTCCCTAAATAATAATTATAATAATAATAATAATAGTATAATAAAAGTATTTTTAACCTCTCAAAATGAATGGGGATACATTCTGAAAGTGTTGTAGCAATGATTTCAGTTTAGAATGTTGAAGCCTGCGTTCCACCATTGAAATGAATGGGGATACAACAAGCTTTATAGTTTTTGAAGTAGAAACGGAAGCAAAAAGCTCTGTTGAAGCCATCTAAATTGAGTCAGTTTGTGGTGTATCCAAATTTTGCCTTTGAAATCTATGGAGCTTTAATGGACATCTTAAACGGTTATAGTTCAAAAAGTATACATGGTATCAAAAAGCTGTACACAAGCACACTATTATAGACCAGTCTGCACATTTTAGTTTGAATGGCGTTTCTAGCTTAAACGGTTGAAGAATAGTTGCGACCAGAATTTTTCCCATTCAAGTCTATGGCACCTGAAATGCATTGAGATGTATGATTTATTTGAAGCATCAGTGCCAGTCTGCATGTTTTAAAGTTATTTTGGTGTTGGTAGCTTTAACGGTTTTGGCCCTACAGGTGGCAATGGGAGGCGAATAATAATAATAATAATAATTATTATTATTAAGTATAAACCGTTTCTAAAGTTGTGCTTTGCTTTCAGCAAGCACACTTAATAATTAATGCTACTCAGCTCTGAGGGAGAGAAGAGGCCGAAACTGCTCAAAAACTTGTGTGTAGATACAGTACCTATCGAAGGCATAAGTGGATTACGAAGAATACACTGAGAATCTGATTTAATTTTCCTGCATATTACTTTCCACACAACCATACCATTCCATGAACTACCGTTACTGCTCAAATATTATGTTCTTAAACATGAGCAGACCTCAACAAATGTATTTCTAGCTAGAGTAGGAAAAATATTGTACTCCATACGGTGCCATACATAACAAGACATTTAATTTTATACTCCAGTGGACATATAGCCTCGCATTGTGAAAATCATATTCATAGCGTGTTTACAATGCACACACGAGCATGTGCCTGTTTACATATGCCTGTTTACTGAATGCATTGTCCCATAATAATGACATGTTGTTTTGCTCTCCAGAATGGGTAAATAGGATACTACGGGTCAAGAGATTGCTTATATTTCACAACTCGGTCTTACCTGTCAGCTTTCTAAGGTTATTATACCATGAAGTGAGTCTACTACATATTCCACTTGGTTTTATGTTATGAAAGCATAATTACATTTACATTATTACCGTCTGTTCTTTGGGAAAATTGTTGTGATTGCACTGAGAAAGAAGCATACGAGTATTTATTATACAAATTATACATTCAAATCAACAAGGAGCCCTGGACCCATTTTGGAGAGCAGGACAGTCAATATGAACACAAGGACTGTCTCAGCGAAGCAAGAAATAAGCATTCATAACAGATGTTTTCATTTATTGATTCAAAAACTAGGTGCATTCGTACTCGGAGGGCAAACTGCACTCAAACTGTTCTGGTTGTTCAAACGTTAATGAAGAAAGGTCTAAAATGTTATAAAGGGTGTAGATTAACATTCCAAGAGAACTACTAATGCTACTGAAAATTACTTTTTGTCATTAAAAGGTGTTATCCATGTTAATGTGGTAAAGTCCGTCCTTAAAAAGTCCAAAATGGAGTTCTATTAGATGATGCTGAGAATATGGTACATATTCTATAAAATGTGATTCGATATAGTGGTCTGTACACAGCAACCCTGATAGGATGAATGTGGCTTGTGCCAAAGGGGGTATTCTGTCTGAGCTGGTATCCCATGGCTAACGCAGCTCCCCAAGGTGAGGCCGCCCTGAGCCCAGGCAGGCAGGCGTTCCCACTGAGGCGTGGTGCTGCTCAGAGCCCTTCAGGGGGTCACAAACACTATGTCAAACAGCTCATTTGCTTCAACTGTGGCATTAGTCACTCTGGAATTGTCCTGCATCATGTTTTTGACCCCAATCCAAACCTACTTCCATCAATGACACAATCAGGGCTGAATTGAGAATTGAATGGGAGTGTGGTTAGGCAGGGCCCTATACGTATGTAATGGATGTATTCAGCCCATGTAGAGCAGCGCTCTGGAACGTAACATTATGTGATTTTGATTACACACTTCCTGGTCATGTGATCGACCTAACAAAGGACTGCCGTTCCCCTCCCCATATCTATCCCCCTGGGATCGGCATTTTCTTTACTTTCTTTTTTGTTTCTCTTGAAGCTCAGGAAGTGCACCTGCTGAACATTATTGTCAAAAAGCATCATCATGCATCATTGTAAGGATACATGCTCTAATCAAGTCAACCATCTGGCAGGCTGCTTATACGCCATCAAGCTGAAATGCTTTACATCTGTTGATCAAATGGGTGTTTCATTGTTTTCAGAAAGCACCCCTTAACATTTCTGGCGCTTAACTTTTTCTGCTGTGGTGCACAAGCTTTATGTTGTGATAGGCAGGCGTGCGCAGAGGTGATTCAGATCATTAAAAGAGAGGGTAATGCACCACGTTTACCTCAAGATCAGCCAGGCTTTGAATGGTCATTTTTACGACACTGTTTGTAATTTATGCTAATTCAGGCCCTGCATTGTGGGATTTAGCGAGGCGCCTGTCATCATCCAATGGACTTCTTCGGGTTATTAAGGAGATTTAGGCTAAGGTTATGAACATAGAGGCTAAAACTTTTCTATATTTGATGTCTAAGCCGCATATTTGGCACTGCTGAATTTTTTGACATATCTAAGTATAGTGGCAATGCATTGTGTCAAGATATGGAGAGTCGATGAGACAACTTTGTGGGCCAGCATCAGTAAAGAACATGAAAGCATGTCTCTAACATTACAATGAATTATTCCACTTATTCACTGCATGAGTCTCAAAGTCTCTAAGTGGCTCTCAGCCCCCTTAAACAGACAGCCTTGCCAGTAATGTTATGTGCTCCTTCAATGAACTTTAAATAAGTCATGGCACCAGTCGACATGTGAAAGGGGAGGCTGCTGCATACATACACCAGTCTGCTGCCTATCAGCACAGACTCCAATGAATGGAATCAAAATTCCTTTCATATTTATTGTAGTCCTTGGAAATTCTCTCTCTTGCAGTGATTAATAATGCATTGGATTCAATAATAAAAGTAATCAGCAGACTGTAGCTTACACAGAAGCGTGTCAAATGCTAGACATATTTCAGCGCTTCTCGGATTTCTGAGAGGGAACACACACCATGGTGAGCTCTTTTCAATACCAGAGGCCAGTTCATTAAGCTCCTTGCATTGCAGATTGATAAGCCATTGATTCCAACCCCCTGCAAAAGCCTATTTTTCTTATGATTATAACATAGTGGATTGCTCTCTCGAACAAGGTGGTGCAGTATTATGAAGCCCTTTGAAAAGGTTAAATGTATATGAAATTAATATCTGATATGGCTCAGTATTGATTATGCACTTATGTATATTTCAAATCAGTATTATGTATTTGTTGCATACATAGTCCATACAATATGTGCATATGAAGTGCATGTGGTGATCCTGTCTCTTGGTCTTTCAACACAGTAGTACTATACTGCAGTCACGCTTCAGTATAAATACTGAACACAACACATACAATGCAGTGGAATTCTGTCCTGTATTACCAACAAAGAAGAAGCACCGCAGCTAAACTTTTAATCACTGTCTTTGATTGATTACCTGTGTAAAAAAAAGTGCCCACTTTGCATAAAAAAATGTCACTGTAAATATTTGACAAATAGCTTCTCTCCAGCCTCCACCACTACAACGCTTAACTTAGTGCATATATACAGTACACAGCATGTGCATATTGGCATGTTCCATCAGATATACATACATGCATTCAGTCATGAGAGAGAGAGAGATGGTCACTGACTGAACCCATTCTAACCTGTGATATAGATTTTCAGAGTAGAACGTAAAGGTGCTTTAAAATGGGTCATGTCAGACAGATGCGTAATCTTGACTGTTGATTCCCTCACAGCTATACAGTTATAATGTTATACAGTTACCAAACTCACTATACTGCAATGTCAGGGGAAATACAAATAAACACAACAAAGACTTGTATTATTCATTTTGATGCATGCTTTGTGAGAGAGGATCTTGTGGGTTCCTCAGTTTCACAAAAAAATGAAATATTGCTGAATAAGCAAATGTTATGCGGTAGCTATCTCAAAGTCCTCTGCTGCGCTCCCTGTAATGTGTCTGTATAGAATGATGGGGCCGTTTGTAATGGAAAACTGAGGGAAGTGCATGCAGATCCTGTGTAAGTGTTTCAAAGCACAAGGTCAAAAGACGGAGGAGAAATTAGTGCCTGTACCTGTAAACGTATCTATTATGCTCCCGATTCGATTTACCGCACCAAAATATATCTGCATACACAACATAAATATGCAAATCACATCAAATGTATTTTTCTTTTCATTTTTCTCCAACGGAATAATTTTGGATTATCAGTAGGCAGGCACTGCATTTCCTCTTTTCTCTTGGCCTTGCTGCAGTCTGAGTTCTCTCTTCCTTCTTCCTCCCCCCATCTCCCAAACTCCACCCACACACATAAACACACACACACACACTTACACCCACACACACACTTACACCCACTCACCCAAAGGGAATGAAACGCATTGCTTACCCAGTGCCTGATGGAACTCCCCAGACACCGAGGTCATGGAGTTGGGTGGGAGGCCGTTGATGCTGAGTGCCCCCATCTGGTGGAGTTGGGTGGCGGGGAAGGCCATGCTGGGCGTCAGGTAGCCCCCGTGGCTCGCTGCCATGATGGCTGCCTGCTGCTGCATGAGCTGGGGGAACAGGAGGGAGGGAGAGAGAGGGAGAGAGGTTAGTATAGAGGGAGGGAGAAGAGAGGGAAATGAGGGATGGGCGGTGAGCGAGAATTAGAATAAAGCGAGAGATGAGAGAGAGAGAAAAGGGACTGAAGAAAGGATGAGGAAGAGACGGAGCGAGAGAGAGAGGTGGGGGGAGAGGGAGAGAGAGGAGCACAGGAAAGTTATAGAGGGAGGTATAGATGGGGTTGATGGATGTAGTGCATGGAAAGTAGAGCGGAATAAAAGAAAGGAAGGGGGGGGGGGGGGGGAAAGTCTGTCAACCTATGTTTAGTGAATCTGTCTAGCCTCACAGTCGGAGGGCTGTCAGCAGCTGTAGGAATCTTTCAATAGCTGTCTGTTGGGCTCATTCAAATCAACGGATTGACATGTGCACATTATTCCTGTCTCTAGGGACCTGGGAAAGTTCAGAGGCAGAATTGAATTGCATTTATCTTCCTTTGTCAAACTTCTCTGTGTGTCCCTCTGGTTGTGTAAGGTAAAGTGGAGGGGCAGTGACATCTCTGTGGCTCCGCTCGCTGGGCTCTTTTTAACTTGCTGCGGTGCCACTGGCGTGTCACAAGCAGCAACCTGTAATGACAGTCCATTTACACTGGACACAGTGATAAAGAACTAGGCTGACACCACTTAGCACGAACACACAGATAAACCTATTCTCTATCTAGTACTGCCTAGAATATACCCACACAAGTCTAGTATTTCTGCACTCCGTCTCAGATACTGAGGGCCTAATTCCAGAGAAAATCCATCATTGTACGAAGGTGTTTACAACCTCTGGACCAGTGGGTTTATCTGGGAAATCAATGTTATTTTGTAGGGCATCTATTTCATGATAAGGAATGCAGGTATGTGGAGGAAAAACATGGACACAATCGGACAATCCCATTCCCGTTTAATATCCCACAGCGCCCTCCGTCCTGTTGAAAAAGTGGATTGGCACCCCCAGTCTGACTCAGCTAAGCAGAAATCAAATGCCTTCGCCACTAGCTATGTTAATGACGATATTGTGCGGCTGAAGCAGAAGATGCCACTCTCCCTGTATTTGCATGGAGTCCCTGGATAGGAAAAGCCAATTATTTTCCCTCAATGCCCCTGTCAGGTAACCTAAAAGCGGCTGTCCTGCCACAAAACGGGCGCCGCTGGCACCTCATCCATTAGCCACATGCCTTACCACCACTATCTATTAACTCCTTTTGTCATTTGCATAATTTTATCAACATGACAAATGGGGATCATCCATTTTGCTCGGAATAAGATAAATTGAGCTTTTAGGGGTTTGGAAAAAGGGGCGGCAAGGAGAACTAAAAAGCACGACCAAGAAAACAAACAATGAGAAGAAGTCAATGTGAGAGCTGTGGTTGGTGTGGGATAGAGATGGTGTTAATGCCCTCATTAAGTTTTGGCCCCTGTATCAGAGCATACTGTCACACAAGTCAGTGGCTTTTGTCCCCCTCTCAGGATCTTCTGCCTGCTTTCAATAGGAGTTGGGGACTTGGGCTTACTCTAATAACCTTGCAACCCATTTGCCAGTGGCCTATACAAGTTGATGGAAGCTGCAGCAGGCCTAGATGGTAGAATAACAGACTGAGGCAGAAGGTCTCCGTATAGCTGTGACTTTACATGCATAGATAATGCAGTCCTTCATGCCAGCTGCCAGATTGTCATGGATAACAACATGGCATTCAGTGATGCTTTTTCAGAATTAAAATGCAGCAAATTGGAAGCTGAAGCATGTAATTATGTTGGAATGAAGTGGGTAATACAAACTGGCTCTGATAAAAAGCCTCTGTCCACCAACTGGAAGTGTTGACAGAGATATTCAGTCATTTTCTACTATTCATGTGTTTTTCTTTTTTCTAAGACTTTCATCCATATTCAAAAGCCATTGCTACAGTATATTTCTTCTTATTTATCCTTGGCAGTAGATAGCAGAATGTCTGTGGCAGACAAAGAGCTAAATTGCATTGAACTGAATCTTCATCATCATGGCCATAACCTTTTCTCGCTCTGAAATGGAAAGAAAAGAAACGAAGGGAGAAGAAAAGAAGCAGGGAAAAAGTTGCCCGTGCTACAGCATCCATTTAGTGTCAGGCATCTGCTTCTTTATTGCAACCTGATGGCATTATTCTCCCCTGGTGCCAGCAGGCAATCACCTCTATCACATGGCAATTATCTCTATAGCACTGCTCTGTGACTCGCTGACTCTCAGCACTGTCACATGTGACCCTTCCAGCCAGTCCTGAACGGGCACCGAGGAGGAGGAGAAGATTGGGGGAGCGAGGGAGGGGGGGGAAAATGGAGCGAGTGAAAGAGAAGACCCCAGTTATTGAGGTCCTGGACCTGCAGATTGCCTGAAACTGCAGACTGGTGTGCACTCCAGCAGAGAGAACCTGAAGACAATAGAGTCCACTCCAATTGCCTGGCCTGAGCTTAAGGGCTTCATTTGTTACCATCATGCTATGGTGTGTTTCCTTAGTGGGGTTTTAATAGGGTTTGTTTCATGTTTCATCATTTTGGTGTGTGTGTTGATTAAGATTTGGGCAGTTGGTATGGGAGGGTGTCCCACTTATAAGGTCCTTTTCTAGGAAATGTCAAGATCCGTACAGTAGCCTTACCTAAATAACAATTTTCTCTCTTATTATATTTGTGACCTTTAATGAATGCATAATATAACACATCCTCCTCGTTATTGGCTGTGCATAGTTCCTGCTTGTGCAATGCAATCGCTCAAGGTGTTGGTAAGGTACAGTAGAGGCAAATCATTTCAATATCACTTGTAATCTCTTCTCTATTATGATATAGCTGAATTTATTGTAAAACACTTTAGATTTGATCGTTTCCTGATTTGGGTTGGGTTGGGTGCGTTGAATAGGATCAATTATATCCTGTATATTCTGACTAGTTCCAACAGGGGGCGATGTTTGTCGATGTGAGGAGTACACTCACCATGCACCTCCTGTATATCCACCCACACACACAACTTCACCATTAGCTCACTGTTAAAACTACTGTTTTCTTAAACCATTCATTTTTATCCGATTCAATCTAATACACATTCTTTGGTGATGTTGTGCCTCTAGTGTCGCACACCTTCAAGCCTTCCATTCCCACACTGAAATGGCGTGTAGCATTTCAGAAACAGCAAGCTGAAATGGCTGTTCTCAGGAATATACACATGGCTTGAGATGAGAGAAGTGTGACACAAATCAAATTGTGTACAAACATGCTCCATGTGTATTGACAGGCAACAGTTGACAGGAAATAATGGGTAGCTGCTTTATCGTGTTTTTACACTGCTTCTTTACAACAACTATTATCAGCCATTTGGAATGGTTTGGGAATAACTTCCTCTCTCCTTGTGTCTCGTGAAATCACGTTTGCAAATGGGATGTTGTCTGTCAGAACAGTGCTGTGTCTATCTTGAAAACGGCACATTTCTCATTTTTGTCAGTGTTGTACCCCTACAATTTGTGTTCACAATCCCCCCCCTCTCTCCTGGATTGACTAAAATCCAATTTACGGGCTGTCAGCTCAACTCTATAATCCTATCCACTGCTGTATTTGTGAAGTAGCTCTTTGAATTTGCCATTTACTGTACTGTGGATATATACCGTCCCTGTAGATGTCTGTATTCCATACCCTGCAAGCTATATATACACTGGTAAACATATGGATGGAGGAGTACATATCAGTGGAGGCTGCTGAAGGGAAGACAGCTCAAAATGATGCCTGGAATGGCATTAATGGAATGGTATCAAACACATGAAACGTGGTTTCCATGTGGTTGATACCATTCCACTGACTCCGTTCCAGCCATTATTATGAGCCGTCCTCCACTCAGCAGCCTCCGCTGGTACATATAAAGAGGCTTTTGAGATAGTCATTCTGTGTCATTGCGGGTTTTGTTCTTGGGGAGGGTATAATAGTTTTTCAGAGTAAAAAACATTTAAGGTGTATCACTCTGTTGCAGTTAATTCCAACCCAATAGAGAGCAAAGGCTGTCACATGCTGCAATAAGCATCTAAGTTTCTGTGTCTGGTATTCAATCAAAACTGCATTAGTGGAAACCTAACACTGAAGAAAAATGACATTGTTCCTGTGCCAAATGAAAGTACATTACAAGTAATGGATTTCATTAGATATAATGTATATAGTGGAATAAAACAAAACTAGCTGTAGGCTATACATTCATTACAACATACCTGAGGGTTGAAATTATCTCATAATAGAATGTTGTACAACCTCAAAGCATTACAATATACAGTATGATTCATATCTCATGGAGAATTTCACTTACAATGGTATCAGTCACTGTAGTCTTGAAAAAATATAATTTGACCAATTGTATACATAAATGCCACAATTTTTTAAAACTTCCAATAACTATAACTAATAATGACTGTAAATGAATAACTAATATCTAATAACTAACTATAATGATCAAATATCTATAACATGACTAGAAACTACCATTCACAAAACTTTAGCAATGGATTGGCATGTACCCACCTCATTGTCATGCTGCAGCAGTGCCTGGAAAAACAAGACACATGTTGTTGTGTGGCATAGAGTTGGTGACAGAGTGTGTAGCTGTCTGTGTGTTGTCTGAATGCGTAGTGTAGTGTGTGTGACGGGGTGCGTGGGGCTCTGCCACAGTAAATAAGAGTCATGGCCAACCTGAGCAGGACACAATGCTCTCCCAGCAGACCACCACCACCTCCACCACTCCTGAAACATTAGCATTTCTTCACATTTCCTGGGGATGGGCTGCATTTCATGAATTGTAATGAAGGCAGGAGTTTTACTGGAGAGAGGACAGAGATGGCCTCGCAATTACTCTGGGATGGTCAATTTGCACTTTTCATACTGGCCACCATGCCTGTGATAAGAAAATGAGGGAAATGAATAAGCCCCCGAGACCTGGGCAGCCTCAACAATTAATCCTGGCATTTAGAGAATAAAAAATAAAATCTGCCCATGTGTGCAAAGTAAATAAATAAAGAATTCCGTTATTTTATAAATATATACATACTGTGTATATTTATGCAGTCTGATGTGACTGAGGTTTAGGTATTTATCGGTGTCGGACGGAACCCTTTTCTTCATTCCATTTCAGCTCCCTTCAAACGGCAGTAACTCTGTATGCAGGCTAAAGAGGTTTGTGTGGAGATAAGGTTCCTATGGAATATTCGGAGTCATCTCTGGCCCCTGGTGCAGCTCCGGGGCCCCGGGGAGACGAAAGGGCAGTGGGAAAAGCAGCGTGGGCTGGGTGAGCTCATCAAAGAGCCTGGGGTCTGCCATGTGTGTACGGTGCTCTGCCCTCGGGGGTGTTGGGGGGTAAGAGGGATACAGATAGTTGGGGGTTGGGAAGGGCAAGAGGGATACGAAATGTTGGTGGTTGTGCTAGTTAACTCACTGCGTGTGTGGATGGTGTTGGTGAGGTCAGAGGGGTACGGAGGGTTGGGGGTTGTGCTAGTTAACTCACTGCATGTGCGTAGGTGCTGTAGGTGCTGAAGGGAAGGGCGATGGCTGGGTTGAAGATGCCAAACTGGCCCACCATCTGTTGCATGCGGCGGATGGTGCGCTCCTTGTCAGTGTCAGCAAACTTCACCACCAGGCTGGAGGACGCGCCCTGGGGGGGGAGAGAATCGGAGCCGTTCTGAGGAGAGAGGGACCGCACACTTAACCAACCAACCCTCCTCTGTCCGCAACGCCTCCACACAGCAGTTAGTGTATCAACATCATCATCTACATAACACGCCACATAGTCAGTCACTGTTGGCTATTACAGTTGATTACGGAAGTTTACATACACCTTAGCCAAATCCATTTAAACTCAGTTTTTCACAAATCCTGACATTTAATCCTAGTAAAAATTCCCTGTCTTAGGTCAGTTAGGATCACCACTATATTTTAAGAATGTGAAATATCAGAATAATAATAGAGAGAGATTTATTTCAGCTTTTATTTCTTTCATCACAATCCCAGTGGGTCAGAAGTTTACATACACTCAATTAGTATTTGGTAGCACTGCCTTTAAATTGTTTAACTTGGGTCAAATGTTTCAGGTAGCCTTCCACAAGCTTCCCACAATAAGTTGGGTGAATTTTGGCCCATTCCTCCTGACAGAGCTGGTGTAACTGAGTCAGGTTTGTACGCCTCCTTGCTCGCACACGCTTTTTCAGTTCTTCCCACAAGTTTTATATAGGATTGAGGTCAGGGCTTTGTGATGGCCACTCCAATACCTTGACTTTGTTGTCCTTAAGTGAAATAATCTGTCTGTAAACAATTGTTGGAAAAATTACTTGTGTCATGCACAAAGTAGATGTCCTAACCGACTTGCCAAAACTATAGTTTGTTAACAAGACATTTGTGGAGTGGTTGAAAAACAAGTTTTAATGACTCCAACCTAAGTGTATGTAAACTTCCGACTTCAACTGTATATACAGACGTGCTCAAATTTGTTGGTACCCTTACAGCTCATTGAAATAATGCTTCATTCCTCCTGAAAAGTGATGAAATTAAAAGCTATTTTCTCATGTATACTTGCATGCCTTTGGTATGTCATAGAATAAAGCAAAGAAGCTGTGAAAATAGATGAATTATTGCTTATTCTACAAAGATATTCTAAAATGGCCTGGACACATTTGTTGGTACCCCTTAGAAAAGATAATAAATAATTGGATTATAGTGATATTTCAAACTAATTTGTTTCTTTAATTAGTATCACACGTCTCCAATCTTGTGATCGGTCATTCAGCCTATTTAAATGGAGAAAAGTAGTCACTGTGCTGTTTGGTGTCATCGTGTGCACCACACTGAACATGGACCAGAGAAAGCAAAGCAGAGATTTGTCTGAGGAGATCAGAAAGAAAGTAATAGACAAGCATGGTAAAGGTAAAGGCTAAAAGACCATCTTCAAGCAGCTTGATGTTCCTGTGACAACAGTCGCAAATATTATTAGGAAGTTTAAGGTTCATGGAACTGTAGCCAACCTCCCTGGGTGCGGCCACAAGAGGAAAATCAACCCCAGATTGAACAGAAGGAGAGTGCGAACGGTAGAAAAAGAACGAAGGATAACTGCCAAAGAGATACAAGCTGAACTCCAAGGTGAAGGTACGTCAGTTTCTGATCGGACCATCCGTCGATTTTTGAGCGAAAGTGGGCTCCATGGAAGAAGACCCAGGAGGACTCCACTTTTGAAAGAAAACCATAAAAAAGCCAGACTGGAGCTTGCTAAAATTCACATTGACAAGCCACAATCCTTCTGGGAGAATGTCCTTTGGACAGATGAGTCAAAACTGGAGCTTTTTGGCAAGTCACATCAGCTTTCTGTTCACAGACGCAAATATGTAACTTTCAAAGAAAAGAACACCATACCTACAGTGAAACATGGAGGAGGCTCAGTTATGTTTTGGGGATGATTTGCAGGGCCTGGCACAGGGTGCCTTGAATCTATGCAGGGCACAATGAAATCTCAAGACTATCAAGGCATTCTGGAGCAAAACGTACTGCCCAGTGTCAGGAAGCTCTGTCTCAGTCGCAGGTCATGGGTCCTCCAACAGGATAATGACCCAAAACACAGCTAAAAGCACCCAAGAATGGATAAGAACAAAACATCGGACTATTCTGAAGTGGCCTTCTATGAGTCCTGATCTGAATCCTATCAAACATCTATGGAAAGAGCTGAATCTTGCAGTCTGGAGAAGGTGTAACAGTTTTACTTTAGTCCGTCCTCTCGCCCCGACCCGGGCGCAAACCAGGGACCCTCTGCACACATCAACAACAGTCACCCACGAAGCATTGTTACCCATCGCTCCACAAAAGCCGCGGCCCTTGCAGAGCAAGGGGAACCACTACTTCAAGGTCTCATAGCGAGTGACGTAACCGATTGAAACGCTATTAGCGCGCACCACCGCTAACTAGCTAGCCATTTCACATCCGTTACAAAGGCACCCATCAAACCTGAGACAGCTGGAGCAGTTTGCTCAGGAAGAGTAGGCCAAACTACCTGTTAACAGGTGCAGAAGTCTCATTGAGAGCTACAGAAAACTTTTGATTTCAGTGATTGCCTCTAAAGGTTGTGCAACAAAATATTAGCTTAAGGGTCCCATCATTTTTGTCCATGCCATTTTCATTTGTTTAATTATTTACAATATTATGTTGAATAAAAAATCAAATGCAAAGTCTGATTTCTATTAAATATGGAATAAACAATGGTGGATGCCAATTACTTTAGTCAGTTTCAAGTTATTTCAGAGAAAATTGTGCATACTTCGTTTTTTGTGGAGGGGTACCAACAAATTTGAGCACGTCAGTATATGTTTAGATAATGAACTCGAGTTAAATTATCAAGTCTGAAACAAGTCATGCATGATAATGTGATTGGATGGTTTAATTGTTCAGCATACACTGCTCATTTGACATTAGGCCAGTTGTTAACATCAATATTAGAAAGCTCCTCTCATCGAACATCAAGCTCACAGTTTTATAGCATTCCAGATACTACATGATTGTACATTTGTCTTATTGATGATATTGTGTCTGTGTGTTTGCGGTCTGCATACATAAGTAGGTATGTAGAGTCATATCAGCCAGGTCTACTTCTATCTGTAATGTCCTCTTTTCAGATACAACCATAAACCTTCTATCTATTTATAATGCCATGTCATTTAGGCCAAACAAGTATATTGTATATTGTGCATTAACACATAGTTCACTCTTTTTACAAGAAAGTTCTTGGGGTTTAACCTTGGTCCAGCCATTCAAGAAAGGTTCCAAAACAAGCGACATATGATTATTTGAGATGGAGGGGCTAAGATTGGCATGGGCACCAGTAAGCACTTATTGACCTTGGTGAAGGAGCTCTTCTAAGTCTCTCTCTCTCTCTCTCTCTCTCTCTCTCTCTCTCTCTCTCTCTCTCTCTCTCTCTCTCTCTCTCTCTCTCTCTCTCTCTCTCTCTCTCTCTCTCTCTCTCTCTCTCTCTCTCTCTCTCTCTCTCTCTCTCTCTCTCAAACCAGCAGGTGCGTCTGCCACACACCATTCATTAAGAATCTTGAAATGATTTAGCGCTACATTTGACCTTTCATTCGCTCAGCCTTGCCTCCCCCTGCCCCCCCAAAACTGCCCAATCGATCCCTATAAAAGGCCGAAATATTACTCTGATCTGACAGTGTAGAAAGGTTGTGCGTCTTTTGAGATAAGAGGCTCCCTGAAATTGATGTGAGATTGTCAATAATAGCAGCGAGTGGCGGTGGGGGTTGGGTAGGGCTCGGGAGCCAGCTGGGAGGTGTTTGGGCTTTGAGGGACTGGGGGGGGTGGTCGGGAGGTTGTGTGGTGAGCCGCAGTGGGGATACTGTTCCCTAGGCTCCCAACTACACATTGGGGAGGTGAGGAAGTTTTTATTTCTCTCTCTCTCTCTCTCTCTCTCTCTCTCTCTCTCTCTCTCTCTCTCTCTCTCTTTCTCTCCCCATCGCTCTCTCTCTCTCTCTCCATCTCTCTCTAAATTCAGCCTCTGAGGGGGTTGAAAATGTGTCAATCACATTTAATTTCCAGGCTTAACAATCTGGCTCGGGGCTTGGCTCTCTGCTTATGTAGGCGTGATTTGCAGGTTGCCAGAGATGCTAAAAGATAGTCAGTGAAGTGGAAGATTTTTCTTCTTCTTCTACCTCCTCTATGTTCCCTGTCTTTTCACTATTCCCTTATCCCATCTTCCCCTGACGGATGGCTGGCCATAAGTGCACGGCCTCACAAAGCTGCCTCTCCTCACCACCGGCACCACATTAGGCCCCTCCTCATTAAGTGCACTGTATGACTTAACAATGAAGTGCATGCGCTCCTAGGTAGTAGGGCGAGGGTAAAACGTCTGAAAGAGGGAACACACACTCATCCTCCCCCTCATCTCCTCTCCAGACCCACAGTCCATCATCTGGAGTGAGAGTCCATACAAGGTTACATAGCCCAGTCATTCTGGTAGAAGGGCCTTGTGTTGTGTCTGTCCAGCTTTTACTATCTGTTCCTTTAACATTATTATGGTGTATACCTTTAGGCGAGTCTGGGAGAAGGGATGCGGGACTGCAATACAGGAATGTGCAGCAGTGGTAAACAGTGAATATTCTACCCCACAGCACTAAAAAAGCTATTAAAGGACTAGCTGGTTTGATAATGAGACTCATGGTGCGTTTCCTCTCCTGCTCAGGCTCCCAGGTTCTTGGGCAGGGTTGGAATTTATAATCTGAAGGTATTAAGTTGTCTGCGAGCAACGCAGAGAGAGGACGCTGCAGCCTGAGCTCCTTCCTGTTCTGTCAAGCAGTCTGGAGTGTGCTTGCATATGGAAGTGTGGTTAATTGTGGATTGAGCGTGTGAGTGCAATGCCAATGCAGCTCCTAGTCTGTCTCCTGTTCTGTTCTCTCCTATTCTATCCAGATTGAGGTCTGTGTCTCTGCCCAGCTATTGGCTCTCCCAAATTGGTTGTATTGATCAGGGTGGATTCTGTGTGAACCCAGAGCTCCGGCAGTGCCTCGGCACCTTCAAATTGCTGCATGAACTCCAGGATCTTCAGAGTCCCTGGAAGACTTACAGTGGATTTACTAGCAGCCATCGTGCCACTGCACCACACTCTCAGCCTCTAATACGAAAGGTTAAACATATCTGGATGACTCCCTACTAACCCCCTCTCTCTCCTCTCTGCGGAAATGACAGCTGCTCCAGGCACGAGCTCTTTATTTTTGTTTTAGTCATCATACAAGCCATTCTCTTTATGTGCCAACATCAAATTGTATTTTTCACATGCTTCATAAACAACAGGTGTCGACTAAGACAGCAGTGCAGAGTGAAAAATAGAAAAATTATAGAAAAATAATAACACAAGGAATAAATACACAATGAGTAATGATAACTTGGCTATATACAGGGAGTACCAGTACCGAGTCAATGTGCAGGGGTAAAAGTGACTAGGCAACAGGATAGATAATAAACAGTAACAGCAGTGTATGTGATGAGTCAAAAAGGTTAGTGCAAAAAGGGTCTCTAGTCCGGGTAGGGGGGCTTGCGGGTAGAGGCTGTTCAGGGTCCTATTGGTTCCAGACTTGGTGCATCGACTACCGCTTGTCTTGCGGTAGCAGAGAGAACACTCTATGATTTGCGTGGCTGTTGACACCATTATTTTCCATGTCCATTCCTATGTTTGTTCCCATGTCTACCCAATTTACTGTATTGCGCCTTTCAAGATATCACGGTGTAGAATCTCTCTCTCCACAGTACAAAGCAGAGAGGTGGATGAACTATGAAGTAAAAGTCTCATTAAATTTTAAGCTGCCAAGTGTCAGGCAGAATCCCTACCGACTCAGAGCCTCTAGAGTGGATTCAGGAAAGGGAGTAAAACTGTGGGAATAAAATGGGCAGCTGTTCTTACACAGGAATATAGGAAAAAAAGGACTGGGATTCAAAGAGAAGAGAAGTCTGCTCCCTTTGCAGCCAGGGCCGGCTTGGTTCCTTTCCAAACCCGTGTGAATGGTCCAGATAAAGCTGCAAACGACGCTATATATTTCATATTGCCTTAACTCTACACATCTGTCTCCGCGCATTACCTCGCAATAAGGTAATAAGGTTGAATTATACTGCGCCTGCCGTCATCTTACATAAGCCGCTGCGACTCAAAAAACCTGTAATAGAACAAAGTGTCACATGGCGAGTGCCTTAGCGGTGTCCCTGTCTCTTTGGTTTAGTCAAACGGGGGCTTAGTCACTAGAACAAAGGTTCCTAGTTCCTACTCCACTCGCTCCAACAGGAATACACAGCTGTGTGGCTATTTCCAGATAATTGTTTAGTGAGTTCAGTGTTAAACTTTCTATTGTGTAGTTTCATGTCTCCATTATCATTATGATACACTGATTCCCATTCATCTGCACTAAGTAACCACCGTGAATGACTTAACACACACTGTATATTTAGTGCTTGGTTAGTAAAATAACAAATTAGTGTAATCCATTAGGCTCTGATTAGAATGTAAATTGCTTGAGAAGTGACACTAGGGAAAAATGACATCTTATAAGCAATAGAACAATATGAAGAAACTATAAAGTTAAACATAATTACGGCACATTGTTTAATGACGAGAAACATGGATATATCATCCATGTGAAGTAGCCTCCTAACATTAAACTATGCATGAGACATCTCATTTTATTACTGTGACACTGGCTGTCGTTCTATAAAAATGATATTTATAGTGTGTGTAAAGCGAGATCACACTTAGATATGGGCTTTGACTCTCTCCTCTTAGCATATCTCCCTGTCAGACACAGTGCCTTCAGAAAGTATTCACACCCCTTGACTTTTTCCACATTTTGTCATGTTACAGCCTAAATGTATTACATTGAGATTGTGTGTCACTGGCCTACACACAATGCCCCATAATGTCAAAGTGGAATTATGTTTTTGGAAATGTTTACAAATTCATTAAAAATGAAAAGCTGAAATGTCTTGAATCAATAAGTACTCAACCCTTTTGTTATGGCAAGCCTAAATAAGTTTGGGAGTAAAAATGTGCTTAACAAGTCACATAATAAGTTGCATGGACTCACTCTTGGTGCAATAATAGTGTAGAACATGGTTTTTAATTGACTACCACATCTCTGTACCATAGAATTATCTGCAAGGTCCCTAAGTTGAGCAGTGAATTTCAAACACAGGTTCAACCACAAAGGCCAGGGAGGTTTTCCTATGGTTTGCAAACAAGGGCACCTATTGGTAGATGGGTAAAAAAAAGCAGACATTGAATATCCCTTTTAGCATGGTGAAGTTATTAATTTTAAACTTTTGTTGGTGTATCAATAAACCTAGTCACTACAAAGATATAGGTGTCCTTCCTAACTCAGTTGACGGAGAGGAAGGAAACAGAGTTTAATGGCTGTGATAGGAGATAACTGAGGACGGATCAACAACATTGTAGTTACCCCACAATACTAACATAAATGACAGAGTGAAAAGAAGGAAACGTGTACAGAGTAAAAATATTCCAAAACATGCATCCTGTTTGCAATAAGGCACTAAATAATAGATGGGGAAAAAATGTGGCAAAGAAATTTACTTTTTATCCTGAATACAAAGCGTTATGTTTGTGGCAAATCCAACACAACACACCACTGAGTACCACTCTTCATATTTTAAAGAATGGTAGTGGCTGTATCATGTTACGTGTATGCTTGTCATCGTCAAGGACTAGGGAGCTTTTTAGGATAAAAAGAAACGGAATAGAGCTAAGCACAGGCAAAATCCTAGAGGAAAACCTGGATCAGTCTGCTTTCCAACAGACAATAACCTAAAACACAATGCCAAATATACACTGGAGTTGGTTACCAAGAAGACAGTGAATGTTCCTGAGTGGCCTAGTTACAGTTTTGATTTAAATCGGCATGAGAATGTATGGCAAGACTTAAAAATGGCTGTCTAGCAATGATCAGCAACCAACTTGGCTTCACGAATTTGGGGCAAATATTGTACAATACAGGTGTGCAAAGCTCTTAGAGACTTACCCAGAAAGACACAGCTATAACTGTTTCCAAAGGTGATTCTAACACGTATTGACATTACAGAGTATTTTGTGTAGATTGTTGACAATAAATGAAAATTAAATCCATTTTAATCCCACTTTGTAACACAACAAAGTCAAGGGGTATGAATCCTTTCTGAAGGCACTGTAACTACAATTACCAAATTACCAAACAACTACCTCTTCCCCTACTGTATTTATTTATTTATTTTGCTCCTTTGCACCCCAGTATTTCTACTTTGCACACTCATCTACTGTCAAATTTACCATTCCAGTGTTTTAATTGCTATATTGTATTTACTTCGCCACCATGGCCTATTTGTTGCCTTTACCTCCCTTATCTCACCTCATTTGCTCACATTGAATATAGACTTATTTTTCTACTGTATTATTGACTGTATGTTTGTTTTACTCCGTGTAACTCTGTGTTGTTATATGTGTCGAACTGCTTTGCTTTATCTTGGCCAGGTCGCAGTTGTAAATGAGAACTTGTTCTCAACTTGCCTACCTGGTTAAATAAAGGTGAAATAAATAAAATAAAAAATAAAAAACAATGTTTCCATCACAGTCTAAAGTGGAACCAATCCCTTCCTAAACTCAGGTGGAGATGAACCCGGCTCTCCGGCACTCCCCGGCACTTCTGACCCTCCTATTCTGTCCCGGGACTTCCCTCAGACACAGCCTTCCTGAATCCCAGCAATTTGCTTTACAGCTCCAGCGTTTACATTTTTAATTGTGTTGCATCCTCAGCCATGTGAGGTCTGCCGAGGCCCAGGCAGGAGGCGTGCGTGCTTGGAATGGAATTTAGAGCCTGTCAGGGTCTTACATCTGACCTGTCATCACCTCCCACCACCCTGCGCCACTCGTATTTATTTGGACAGTGAAGATAAAACTTATTTGGTTCTATACTCCAGCATTTTGGATTTGAGATCAAATGTTTCATATGAGGTGATAGTACAGCATTTCACCTTTTATTTGAGGGCATTTTATACATATCTGTTTCACCGTTTAGAAATTAAAGCACTTTATATATCTAGGCCGTCATTTGAAGGTGTTATAAGTATTATAGTGTATTACATTTAGTCAAAAGTTTAGTATTTGGTCCCATATTCCTAGCACGCAATGACTAGATCAAGCTTGTGACTCTACAAACTTGATGGATGTATTTGTTTGTGATTTATTTTATTTATTTAACCAGGCAAGTCAGTTAAGAACAAATCCTTATTTACAATGATGGCCTACCCCGGCCAAAACCCAACAACGCTGGGCCAATTGTGCACCGCCCTATGGGACTCCCAATCACGGCCGGTTCTGATACAGCCTGGAATTGAACCAGAGTCTGTAGTGACGCCTCTAGCACTGAGATGCAGTGCCTTAGACCGCTGCGCCACAACGAATGGTAAATAATGTATAATACTATTTTGGAGTCACTTCTCATGAGTAAGAAAGTTACAGAGGCATAAATATCATACCCCCAAAACATGCTAACATCCCGTTATTCGTAATGGTGAGATGTGTTTTTGCTTTCATGTGCAGACTTAAAATTAAATGATTTGTCAGTCATTTAAGAAGCACTGTTTGGTAGAGTTATTTGATGTGCCATCCACTTAATTATTTTAACTTTTACATTTCAGATAATCTAAAGTAACATGGTTTGGTTTAGCTAATGAGAAGCAATGTTACATTTGTGGGCCAAACGCATGAACTCTGGGTTTGTTGTGGCAAGGCACTTTTATGGGCACTTAAACTGGTGTTGCTGCTCGAGATGTGAAGGAAAGAGAGAAGGATGCTATTTGTTGAGTTTAAACGTTTACATCTGAAGAAATTATGAATTGCATTTAGCAAAGAGACTGTTGATTAATTTGATTTACCTGTTACAATTCTAGAGAAAGTCTAGTTAAACATCTATATAAAATTGATCTGAATTCGCCTGCTGTGGCCATCGTTGCTTCAACGGGAGCTGGCCTAGATTTCGTTGGATTGGGAGCTGCTTTCTTCCGAGACGAGTTGGGACTTCTTCCAAAGACACAGGACATCGTTTCAATCGCATGCAGGGCGTTTTCCGCCATGGATTACAAATAGGCATCGGCCCTGGAATTATTGTTTCAGGAGTTTGCTTCAGTACGGTAAGTAACATTGGGTTTCCATTCATTTGACTGGATCATTCATCATACCTTCAGCGCCAATTTAGCTTGCTAAAATGAACAGTGTTCAATGATTGAGTTTTATAAGAGTGCGCTCGTAATGATAAAGTTATAGTGGGTCAAAGATCAACCCCCCAAGACATGCTAACTCCCCTGTTATTGGTAATGGTGAGAGGTTAGCATGTTTTGGGGGTATGATCTTTGACCCTCTGTAACTTTCTCTCTCATCATTATTCACGATTATTTCAGGATTATCTGCAATCATGGTAGCATCCAGATTAATGTAGAAGTGTTTACAAGCATATTCCATTCTTATTTACAATAAAAGTAACTCCAAAATTACACACATTATCTACCATTCATTTCTGTTGGTCACAAAATGATCTGAAACAGAACCAATAAGAACTGAAAATGCATCCGACAAGTTTGTAGTCACAAGCTTGATGTGGACATTGTGTGCTAGGAATATGAGACCAAATATTACATTTTTGAATTTGTGCAGATAGCCTAGTGGTTAGAGCGTTGGGCCAGTTACTGAAAGGTTGGTGGATAAAATCCCTGAGCTGACAATGTAAAAATCTGTCGTTCTGCCCCTGAACAAGGCAGTTAACCCACTGTTCCCCGGTAGGCTGTCATTGTAAATATGTAAATAAGATTTTGTTCTTAACTGCCTTGCCTAGTTAAATAAAGGTTTTAAAAAAATCTTTAGGGATGTCAATTTTGACCCCCTACCTTTTTTGTTTAACAAGTAATACTTTTTTTCTCAATATCTTTCTCTGAGCAATTGTATTAGTATAAAATAATATAATTTCCCAATTGTTTGAGTATACAATCTAGCTCAGTATTTGAATGATTTAATATGTGTAGTCATTATTGCTCATCTTTATCAAGGGTGGCAATCATTTCGGACCACACTGCATCTTTTAGTAATATCCCTAGCCTCTCGTTTTTCCCCTAGCGAGTCAATATCTTAGAAGTTAAAATACTGAGATGTCCTTTTCACCATTATTTTAAAGCTGACTTTTCCGAGTCTTTTGGTGAGAGGGTTACACTTATGACACCCTCAAATGTGGGGACTAGATGCATAAAGTGCATTCATTTCTAAACGGTAAAACCGATATGTACGAAAATACCCTCAAATAAAAGGTGACATTCTGTTCTGTTGCCTCATATATATATATATTAGAGGTCGACCTATTATGATTTTTTCAATGCCGATACCGATTTTTGGAGGACCAAAAAAAGCCGATACCGATTAATCGGCCGATTTCTATATACAGTATATATATATATTTGTAATAATGACAATTACAACAATACTGAATGAACAATGAACACTTTTATTTTAACTTAATATAATACATAAATCAAATCTATTTAGTCTCAAATAAATAATGAAACATGTTCAATTTGGTTTAAATAATGCAAAAACACAGTGTTGGAGTGTCACGTTCCTGACCTGTTTTCTGTTGTTTTGTATGTGTTTAGTTGGTCAGGACGTGAGCTGGGTGGGAATTCTATGTTGTGTGTCTAGTTTGTCTGTTTCTATGTCAGCCTAGTGTGGGTTCTCAATCAGAGACAGATGGTAGTCGTTGTCTCTGATTGAGACTCATATATAGGAGGCTTGTTTTGTGTTGGGATTTTGTGGGTGTTTGTTACCTGTCTCTGTGTTTGTGTTCTGCACCAGATAGGTCTGTATCGGTTTTGCACATTTGTTATTTTGTAGGTTGTTTGTAGTGTTTCTCTTGTGTTTGTATTAAACATGTTTAACACTAGCCGCGCTGCATTTTGGTCCTCTCCTTCACCCCTGGAAGAGAACCTTTACATGGAGAAGAAAGTAAAAGTGCAATATGTGCCATGTAAAAAAGCTAACGTTTAAATTCCTTGCTCAGAACATGAGAACATATGAAAGCTGGTGGTTCAATATTCCCAGTTATTCAATATTCCCAGTTAAGAAGTTTTAGGTTGCAGTTATTATAGGAATTATGACGCGTCGACTATTTCTCTCTTTACCATTTGTATTTCATATACCTTTGACTATTGGATGTTCTTATAGGCACTTTAGTATAGCCAGCCTAATCTCGGGAGTTGATAGGCTTGAAGTCATAAACAGCGCTGTGCTTCAAGCATTGCGAAGAGCTGCTGGCAAACGCAGGAAAGTGCTGTTTGAATGAATGCTTACGCGCCTGCTGCTGCCTACCACCGCTCAGTCAGATCAAATATCAAATCATAGACTTAATTATAACATAAACACAGAAATACGAGCCTTTGGTCATTATTATGGTAAAATCCGGAAACTATCATTTCGAAAAACAAAACGTTTATTCTTTCAGTGAAATACCGTTCTGTATTTTATTGAACGGGTGGCAGCCCTAAGTCTAAATATTGCTGTTACATTGAAGGTTGTGCACAGTTATGTCATAATTATGTATAATTGTCTTCACACAGTCCGCAACAACCCAGGCGGCCCAAACTGTTGCATATACCCTGACTGCTTGCACTGAACGCAAGACACAATTTGTGACACAATTTCCCTAGTTAATATTGCCTGCTAACATGAATTTCTTTTAACTAATTATGCAGGTTTAAAAAAAAATATACTTCTGTGTATTGATTTTAAGAAAGGCATTATGGTTACGTACATTTGTGCAACGATTGTGCTTTTTTCGCGAATGCGCTTTTGTTAAATCATCACCCGTTTGGCGAAGTTGAAGTAGGCTGTGATTCGACGATAAATAAACAGGCACCGCATTGATTATATGCAACGCAGGACAAGCTAGTTAACCTAGTAATATCATCAACTATGTGTAGTTAACTAGTGATTATGTTAAGATTGATTGTTTTTTATAAGATAAGTTTAATGCTAGCTAGCACCTTACCTTGGCTCATTGCAGCCACAAGGTCCTTTTGACACTGCACTCGTGTAAGGTGGTCAGCCTGCCACGCAGTTTCCTTGTGGATTGCAATGTAATCGGCCATAATCGGCATCCAAAAAGGCCGATTACCGATTGTTATGAAAACTTGAAATTGGCCTTAATACGATTAATCGGTCGACCTCTAATATATATAACATTTGATTTCAAATCCAAAATGTTAAACTTTTGAGCCAAATTAAAGTTTTAGCTTCACTAGTTGGTTTCCATCTAATTTGCGACAGATTTTCATGCCAATATAAAAAATACAAATAAAAATTCCCACCAAACTGATGTATTACTGATAACACGATGCACGATGGTGCACGATGATGTAGTGCACATAAAAATAACTTTTGCGGTTAAAATCCCATGTACCGAATGAAAAATACAAGTTAAATGGGTTTCCATTTTCAACTCTACTGATGGTTGTCACAAAAATGTCTGCGTTATATAGCAAAATGTGCCCACTCTGGTCTTGGCACGTGCTCTCTAGCCAACAGCTCTCAGATACAGTGTGGGTAGGCTACCTACATGATGAGATTATTATGGACAAAAGAGCCAGATTACTTTTGTTTGTCAAATGGCAGCCAAGCATCGATCATCATGTCACCAGAATAAGACTCTCTGTTTATTGGAAAGGAGCATCAAGCTCATCACCGTGTACTTTCACCACCCTGTGATGTTCATCATCATTTATTTCATTTGTAGCCTAATAAACTGCATGCTTTCCCGAGTCGTAGTGGGAGGTCCACCTAACATATCATTGCGTGACTCCAAGTTTACTTCGATATGATGGTTATTATATCAATATTTGCACATAAAGACATTTCCACTGCCATTTCTCGCATAATTAATTTTCCCGATACAAAAAGATCCCACCATGTCTAACGAACAAATTGTCTGTCGGCATTTATACAATTGTAATGGGATTTCCTGTTTCCATCAGCCCATGCGTCAGGTAATTCATCCGCATTAAATAGTTGGAAGGAAACCATTCTGTCTCGCATTCATATGCTCAAACAGTAACAGCACATGCACACACTCATTACCATGCACAAACACATACAGAAGAGACCACATACAATCACACAATCTGAACCTCAAATCCACACACATTTTATCACTCAGGTCCCTCCCACACACATACAGTATACATAGACACACATTCACAACCCCCCAACATCCTCCGAGCTGGAAAATAAGATCAGTCAGTGAGCCTTTGACCCTTGCTCATGGCTGTATGAGCATGTGATTGAGAGGAGTGTGTGTGTGTGTGTGTGTGTGTGTGTGTGTGTGTGTGTGTGTGTGTGTGTGTGTGTGTGTGTGAGAGAGAGAGACTTGGGGGATCTGATGTTAATCTATTAAGAAGCTGTTAGTTATAGTTTTTATATTCAGTGCACTCCAAAACCTCAGCTAGGCTCTCGGCTGGAAATGATCCATAGCCATCTCTTTTCCTAGACTGATCACTTGGAATAGCTTGTAAATGCTGCACACTCATTTGTTTTAACAGTTACTCATTTATATAGACCCTACATGTGGAGAATTTTCTAATAGAAAGAATAGGGTCATTCATGACATGGAACAGTAGACGATTGGGGCCTGGAAGAAACTGTATAGATGCACTGTTAGTCCTTTAACAGTGCTGTTCCATTTTCAGTGCGGTGCTGTAGATGCAGATCATGGGTAATTCAGGCCTGTCCTCTGAGTATCCCAGGCCCAGCTCAAGGCCTAATGGTGCTCTGTCTTTCTGTCTGTCAGTCTAATCCTGGCGAGACGGAGCGTCCGGGGCCGACCCACGCTCATCCAAACCCCCGACACAGGAGATGAGATGCTGATAAGATTTCTATAATCAATTTAGCCGACCAGGAGGGGATCAATCCTGTCCATTTGCCTCCTCACTCGCTTTTCCATCTCTCCTTCATTTCTGTCTCTTCCCTTCCGCTCTTCTTCCCATCTCCCAACCGCCTCTCCCCCTCCTTATACACAAATGAATAATTCAGCAGCCGATGTGGTGAAAGGTGAAGTAAACAAGTCTATTGCCTAATATCCCGGGAGGCCGGGAAAGAGAGAAAAGTGAGGGGAGAGCGGGGGAAACGCTGTGGCTGTCCAATACCACAGGCTGGACCTTGTGTGCTCTCTGCTCTATCTCCAGCCTATCCTCGTGTCCCAGAGTCATTTGCACTTATATTGACCTCAAGGTTGCACCAAAACTAATGACACAGTCAGCTAGTCCGACGCTCTCTTTATCCACGCGCTGTGCGACCATAAATAATAACATAAAATGGTGTAACGCCACAGTGGTGAGAGAGTTCAGGGTCCTGCTCCACATCTGAACTTTCTCCAACAAAGAGAGAGTTAAGGCAGAGGGTACTTCAAACCACTGAATAATATGTAGCGTGCAGAATAACTCTATAATGCAGGTTTAGTGTGCACAGTAAGTGCCTTTTTGTTTTTATACAAGGGTTTATAGGGGCCTCCCTAAACATGAGCCACATACAAATAGGCACACCTAGCAGTAATACAGTAGTGACTGCTATGATTACTGTATTTGTTCAAGGGTCAAATGCAAAAAATTGCTAAATGTTTTGAACAATTGTTCAACCCATTATCATTCAATGAGAAGAAAATCATTGTTGAAAAGTAGGCAGGGCAAACCTGTTTTGGTGATTTCTGGAATATCTTCAAAATAAATACATCTCTGCACGTTTTGACTCATTCAGCAGTTTTTACCTTATTAAGTACAGTACCATTGGAAATGATTGTTGAAAGTTACATTTATATTGCTAAAACCTAAGTTGAAAATAATGCTGTTGCTGCTTCCTGTTGACAAGACATATTGATAAATAGCCCAATATCAAAACAAAGTTTTAAAGTGTCCAAATCAATAACCAATATGCAGAAACAGTTTGTGATATATTGAAAACCTAAAAATAAAATGTACTATCTACACATACATGTGCAACAATGGTAATCATGCTACTTTAAACGAGCACCTTATACCTTAATAAGTGGCAATAAATCACTCATTGATTAAGGGGGGTGATATGTGCTTTTGAAACTAAAAAACGGATACATTTTCACATCACTGGTTAGAGGACCACCTGCAGAACACAGTCAGCTACATTTTGGAATGTTGCATTTTGATACGGGGTCACCAAAACAGAAAGAGAAACGTAACATTGTTTTGTCAATCACTCCTATCGATTATCACGTTGAAATCAAATACCTAAAAAAAAAATACTCGGAATAGAGGACAATTTGTAGAAGATCAATCAATAGAGCAGGGGGCAAACGTTTGGGGGCGTAGTGCTGTTTCAAATAACACTAATTCAAAGGCCCCACGGAAACTTGGAATAACCTATACATGGTTGGTTAGATGAGAACTTGTAAAGGCTTTTATCTATATTTTGGATTTGCGGATTTTGATTTTGTGAGTCTGCCATCACGGAAAAGGGAACAAGCCACTTTCTGTGGCTTCAACGAATCACGACCCGCCATAGGATGGCAACAGTGACAACGGTTGACCGCTATTGAAGTAATAGTTTAACTTTCAAATCCGTGTATTGGTGTGTGGCCAGCGACTTTTTAGAGACCGCCCCGAATTAGCCGTGCCATTTGAGATAGAAAAATGATAGTCCTGACAAAATCAACAGTACAAAACCAAAGATATTGATCTGTTTTAAGCAATTGATCTTGTCATCATGTTGACAATAAACATCACCAATCTGAGGTAAAAAGGATGTGTAATTACCACCAATTCAATGTGGTCAAAACATCAGCTTGTGTAATGTAGAAACATATACTGTCCACATCATGGAAAGTAGCATAATATACATTAATTAGATATGGCTACGGTTGCAAAGCTACCGGTAATTTACAAAAGTTACCAGAATCTTCTGTAATTTTGGTAAAACATCCATGAGTTTCTAGTAGATGGTTCAATAGCCTAATTCATTTTTTAAAAAGCATCTTATATTCAATTACCTCTACTTTTCTTTCAAATCTGCCACCAGTTTGATGCCAAAACATTGACAACAAATACATAGACATAGTAAAATAAATATAATGATATTAAATGCTGAAACCTTCATATTAAACACCAATGGTATTCAGTAAGATGGTTTAAATTTAGGACAATGTTTTACAGCTTTGTTCTTCTATTTTTTTATTTTAAAATCATCAGAGATAATGACAGACACCTGTGATAATCTGAAGTATCCAAAAGGGCCAGTAGATGTCTTAAATCTGGTAGTTTACTGGTCAATTTAGAAAGTTGCAACCCTAGATATGGCTAAACAATTCAATATCTTACTTTAGAATGATAGTAAATTAAACACAGATTTACACTGAGAGTACAAAACATTAGGAACACCTTCCTAATATTGAGTTGCACCCCTTTTGCCTTCGGAGCAGCCTCAATTCATCGAGGCATGGTCTCTACAAGGTATAGAAAAGCGTTCCACAGGGATGCTGGCCTATGTTGACTCCAATACTTCCAAAAGTTGTGTAAAGTTTGCTGGTAGTGGATATCTACTCTGAATAGCTTGTTCCATCTCACCCCACAGATGCTCAGTTGGATTGAGATCTGGTGACTGCGCAGGCCACTGCAGTAAGCTGAATTCACTGTCATGTTCTTGAAACCATTCCTGGACAATCCTAGCTTTGTGGCATGGTGCATTATCTTGCAGAAAAAAACCATTTGCAGATGGATACACTGCTGCTATGAAGGGATGCACCTGATTGGCAATGCTGTTCAGATATCCTGTGTCATTCAAACGTAGCTCCACTTATCAAGGGGCACAATGTGTGCTATGAAAACACATCTAACACCACCACCAGCCTGCGATGTTGACACACGGCATGATGGATACATGTACTCATGGATTTCTCAATACCCTAGTCCTCCCATCAGCATGAAACCGAAGGAACCGGTATTCATCAGACCAGGCCATGTTTTTCCAGTTCTCCGGTGTCCAGTGTTTTCATTCCTTAGCCCACTGCAACCGCAGTTTCTTGTTTTTTTACTGAAAGAAGTGGAACTCTGTAAGGTTGTCGGCTGCTATACCCCATTCATGTCAAGGTACGACGAGTTGTACATTCTTTTGTGGGTCTTTGGGCACCAATGTTGTACTGGAGTGTCAGTTGACTAACTATAGACTGTCTGTTGCTCTGCACAATTCGGGTCAGCCTCCTTTGTCCTCTTCCACAATGACCTGTTTTCAGCCGTAGGCTGGATGTCCTTTGGTGGAACATTCTTGATACATACGGGAAACTGTTGAGCATGAAAAACCCAGCAGCACTGATACACTCAAACCGGTGCGCCTGGCACCTACTACCATACCCCCGTTCAAAGGCACAAATCTTTTGTCTTGCCCATTCACCCTCTGAATGGCACACATACACAATCCATGTCTCAATTGTCTCATGGCTTAAAAATCCTTCTTTAACCTGTCTCCTCCCCTTCATCTACAGTAATTGAAGTGGATTTAACAGGTGACATCAATAAGGGATCATAGATTTCACCTGGATTCACCTGGTCAGTCTGTCATAGAAAATGTTTTGTACACTCAGTGTATATTTCTCACTAGTTTAACCATTTAGAGATTTTTTTTTAAATGCTCCAAGGCCCAATTTAACCAGTTGCTCTAGACTAGAGCGACCATAGGATCTGAGCAGCAGGCTGAATGTTTGACGTCCCTACAAAAAGTACCAATCCCTTTCATTCTAAAGAAGGAAGGTTTGTGGTTGTACCCGTTTGCTCGTTAAAGCTGTAATATTCATGAGGACGGTTGCAGATTGTCGGTCAATAAAAACTAGGTTGAAAGAGTCTTTGCCGCCCTGCAAGGCCTTGATCAGTAGAATCGAAAGTAAAGTTGCTGTTGCTGTTTGTACGTGTTGTGCATGTTGCATATTGTTGTGTGGAACAAAGGCAGGAAGTGTACTCACTGGCATGGTCTGGCTGCCATGAAGGGCACTGATTGCAGACTGGGCCTCAGCATGTGTGGAGAACTTTACAAAGGCACAGCCTGAAAAAAAGTGCGCGCACACACACGCACGCACGCGCACACACACGCACGCACGCACGCACACGCACAAACAGGGAAGGAGAAAGAGGCAGGGTGCCTTTATTAAACACTGTGAAGAGAAGCACGCCAAAACATTTCAGGGAGGCACAGACTCCCTTGCACAGCAGGCTGCTCCTCTCCAGTCTGCTCAAGCTGCAGGCTCTTGTACAGATTGCACTGATGAAGCAGAAAAGCATGCTATTTAGCGCCACATGCCGGTCTGTGCATATTAAATACAGACCCAGTGAAATGTATATTGTTTTAAGTCATTACGCATTAGTCTACAGTTCCTCGAAAGAAGCCAAACATGTTTGAGGGACTAATGCTGGTTTAATCAGGACCTGCAGCTAGAGAAGGTATAACTAGAGAAGGTATAACTAGAGAAGTACTGGATCTTCAAGTGTGGCCTTAGCAAAAGCTCAACTCCTATCGACCTCTGGCCAATATACACAAAATAGACCTGACAATATATGAATAAATATGTACATTATAAGGGTTAGTTGACAGACCAGTATCCATAAACATCTGTAAATTCAATCGTATTTGTAAAGAAGTGCATTATCTGACTTATGACTCCGGACATTTTGAGTGATTCAGCTGTAGGCCAATGTGGGCCTAGATTCACATAACCCAAACAGAGTATAGCGGAGACAAAATGAAACGTCCCCTAGCTGCCCCAATGTCCTGTCTTCTTGTAAAGAACACCGCAATTGTTTTGACATCCGCCATTCCCTTTTTACTTCTGCATGACTGTCAAGTCAGAATGAAAGGGCCTCTACTTTGGAGATAATTCCACAACAGTTTTCATAAACACTGGCCTCGGACTATGTTTTAGAGACATGAAGAACCAGGGCTCCCACTGCTGTTTACTGCATGTCAGAAGGTATTGGTGTCTGGGTGGGCAGACCATGGGGCCTAGAGTACAGTGCATCAGTTAGGCCTAATGATTGTACATCTATGGGAATGTTTCACTTGCAGGCCTACCATAACCTGGATGAATAATACAAGCCATGATGACTCCTATAAAGAAACCCATTTACGTTGATTGTTTTTTCACTACTGAAAAACTAAAAGAAAACATGCCCATTATGAATATGTGATTTCTCAGCTGAAACACCTTAAGGGTCAAAGTCAGTGACCTAGAATCTTAGAAAATGTCAGAGGTACTATATATAATTGGTTCCTACCTTTGCTGTTTCCGTCAGGACCTCTTAGGACGGTGCACTCCTCGATGACTCCGTAGGGCTCAAAGAGGCGGTACACGTCCTCCTCAGTCTGTTGTTTGTTTAGCATCCCCACAAACAGCTTCCTGTCTTCTGGAACAAAGAGATAAGCAAATTAAGGGTTACATTAAATCTCTGACCTTTCAATGCGACCAGTCTAAATGAGCATTACAAGAAAAATGTCATTACCCTAGCTATCCCGATGTAGGGTCTGCTCACTGTGCTCAGTGGCAAATGAAGATGGGGCAATGTATTTGTCTGCCCCATTCAGCTCTGTGAGTTGAGTCACAGTGTATTGTTCCTGTGCCAAGTCTGCTCGTTTTAATTTTGACAATAATTGGGTTTGCTCACATATTTAGGCCCAGAGTAGGCCTGGGGTTCTGTCAGAGAACGGCTATGACCCTACCCTGGGGGAATGGAGGGAGGAACCAGCAGGCTGATGAAACAGAGTTGGTCCTTCAGATACACCAGGAGCTCCAGCCAGTTATTCTATAGGTCCTGCTTCTGCCTGCTATACTGCTGACTTACAATATTAGTGAATACAGGCTATTTGTTTCTCAATCTCCATATCTCTCTGCCTCAAATACTTAATTGCTGCTGATCCAGTGTATTGGCAAAGAAGTAATATTCCAGAGCTCTTTAATGAACAATGGCACGTCTCTCCAGACGGAGAAGGCTGAGGAGAATAATGCTGTTTTATCAATATGTATATTGTACTATTGAGTCCTGTTAACCCATAAGAGTCTAAGCCCTGTCTAAGCTATATGGCATTTTTTTGAAAGGATCATTTAGTTATTTGATTAAAAATGTTAAGACCCCTTGAAGTATCCCCCCAAAATAATTTAAAAGTATTAGATATTGCATTTTTTTGGCCCTACTGCTATTAGCCCACACAAATGCGTTGAAAAACAGATTAACTACATGAAACAACAGATAGTCAAAAGGAAGTTTGCTCTGAAGTGTCTGTCCTATATCTGAGAGATATAATTAGTATATTTTTTTTTTAACATATATTTAACCCCTTATTTTTGGCACTATACAGTCTCCATATACTGTAATCTTCCATAATTATTTTGAACTGGTACCAGGGGACCTTCAGACGAGTCTTGTGAGGCCTGTGGGCATCCTAGAGCGAAACAACTGACGGAAGTGTTCGTGAGAGTCTCACCTTAGCACAAAGGGGTCATATTAGTGTGTAGCTACAGTGTTCGGACACAAGTTGGCAGATCGGCTGTACCGACTTCAGAAGAGCGTCTCATCTTTCCATAGAGGGGTCAAACCGTTTAGACAATTTAGTGAGAAGACCGATTTTCGGAACGTCTAATGTTCTGACAAACACCACTCAAGCTCTGTCACCTTTCACCGTAGAAGTAGGCGGATGCGGTGGATTGAGACGCATCCAATGCAAAAACAACTCTAGCTTAAACTGACAGATATTTCTGGGGATGTTTGTATTATCCTAATTAGATTTCCATGGGGGAGCAGACATCAACCTTAGGCGGGTTTAAATGCAGGGGGACTTGGTCTTTACCTTGACCTGACATGCAGTGTTTACTGAGATTCTGCTCCTATGATTAATGCTATGCTCACTGAGTCCAACTGGCAGCAACACTACTCCCAAACATCCCCTTTACAGATTTTCTATAACTTCTAGTGTACCTATGTAACAAAGGCAAACAAAGACAGAAGAGGAATCCAGGGCCAGACTCTGGGCTTTGGAGGTCAACATCATTCCCAGTCTGTGGTAATGCAGTGTGTCAGGGTGACCTTTCTGGCCATGAGAGAGAGACTCAGACTGTGTGTTGTTGTGCTGTGGCGTGCCCTGACCAAGGCAGGACCCACTGATATCCAGATTCTCCCTCTAGCAGCCAGCCAAGGCCCTTGCAGCCTCAGCTGCCACGGTCGCTGCCACAGCCAGGGCCCCGGCTGACTCCCTCTAGCAGCCAGCCAAGGCCCTTGCAGCCTCAGCTGCCACGGTCGCTGCCACAGCCAGGGCCCCGGCTGACTCCCTCACTCAGCCTGGCCAATGACGCACCTTTAAAGTAATCAACAGTGTCAGAGCGCGTGCTGTCTAGGGAGGAGTGGCCGTCGTACTGCACTCTTTATTGTTAGTGGCAGGATCAGAGGGTATGTATCAAAATGGAAGCGATTCAATGTGACATCTGTCATGGTGGATTGGAGAGCATTTATCTGCAAAAGAGAAAGCCCTGAACTGGAAAATAAAAGGCCAAGACGCTCCTTCATCTTGCTTGGGGGGAATTTGAATTTGGAGGTGGGGGAGTTTGTGGAGGGATTCAAATCTATGCACCCACTCCCTCAGCACATCCACAAGTGCGCACATGCCCTCACACACACACACACACACCTACACACCTTTGCCTTTCCCCTTTCCTCCATGGCGCCCTCATAACTTCCAGGTCTATAACTCTTACAGCAACCCACCCTCTATGGATGATGGGAATGTGACAAGGCAGGATTAATGTATGCAGCTGACCTATATGAATTTCATATGTTCCGCACTATGCCGTTTATGCTATGAACAGACCTCCTGTGGCACGTCTTAAAATACGACATTGCAACTGTGCCATCGCTGATAAATTGCTCACTGGGAAATCACCTAGAGCTGACTGGAATAATATTTATTGGACTCAGAGCACGTCAGGAACAGACCTATATATCAGATAAGGTCCTTGTGTAACACTGGTTGGTTTACAGAGGGCAACAAAAGGCCCGCTAACAATTGGAGTCCTATTGTGGGCTGTTAGCTTTTTACTGTACTCCATCACAAATCCCACTGGACTGTCCTCATGTGGACATTCAGAGACTGGCATAAGTAATGTGATGGAATATGAATGAGTCCAGTGCCACTGTATTTAGAGTTGGTACAAGTTCTTCAGGTCCTGCTGAGAGATGGAGAGAGCATGTTCTACTCCTGAGTGAGTGGGCTTCAAAAACAACCTAACAACACATGAAAATACATCATCATCACCTATTCTTCCAGCCATGATGCTCTGGAGTAAAACGGCACCTTGGGACTTGAGCTGTTGTTCATCTAGCTACAACACACAGCGAGGAACATTATCTTGTTTATCTACAGTAAGCTATGAACTCACATGTACGCACATCACACACACACACACACACACACACACACAGACACGTGCACACTCATGCTGTCACACAGTTATAAATTATTCACCACTTTAGGGAAAGCCCTGATTAATGATAGGCTCTCTGAGATGCTGTTGTTAAATCTTTAAATAAGAGGCAGTGCTAATGTTGCTATTTAAAAATCTCTCCAGCCGGCCTCCCGAGTGGTGCAGTGGTCTAAGGTATTACATCTCAGTGCTGAGGCTCCACTACAGCCTGGGGTTCAATCCCAGGCTGTGTCACAGCCGGCCGTGACCGAGAGCCCCATAGGGTGGCGCACAATTGGCCCAGTGCCGTTCCGGGTTAAGGGAGGGTTTGGCCGGGGGGCTTTCCTTGGCTCATTGCGCTCTAGCAACTCCTTGTGGTGGGCCGGGCGACTGCAAGTAGACTGGTGCGACTGGCTTCCGGGCTAAGCCTCATGTCCACCAGATGCGTCAAACTCATTCCGTGCATTCCGGCGGAAGCCATTCACTGTCAGTGGAGCAGTCCGCAACTCTACGTGGGGGTGCCGCACTAGGCTGTGGTGCGTTCTTGTGCGTCGCTTTAGCATGCGGTTGTACAAACAGAAGCACACACATAGACTCCAACTAGCTTGCTTTTAGCTAGTTGAAAAGCGAAGCACATGTGTATGGAAAATGCGGCCTAGACACCTGGCCAAACCAAACACCTTATACATCTGGTGGACATCGGGCATTAAGTGAGCAGTGTGTTAAGAAGCAGTGCGGCTTGGCGGGTCATGTTTCGGAGGACGCATGTCTCGACCTTCGCCTCTCCCGAGCCCGTTGCTGAGTTGCAGCGATGAGACAAGATCGTAACTAACAATTTGGATGTCACGAAATTGGGGAGAATTTTTGGGGTAAAATTAAATGTCCCAGTGCTTAGGACTTTTTAAAAACTGTATCGACTGGCTGTTAATGCAGCTTTGTGGATTAGTGCAGTCTCACAGCGGGGTGCCAGCAACACACTGCTACTGGTTACTGCCGCTCCACAAATAACTATTAAGGCTGTTGTTTTTGCCCAATTAACTGGTCGTCCACATGACCATGAACACAGCGGAGACCAGATTCACCTGCAGCCCATTTATACTGTAGCCTAACACTAAACCAATACAGCTCTTATACACAATCCACCAACACAGTTCCTATACCTCTGCATAATCAATAGGAGAGAGATTTAGATGCAAAAATATCTACATTTGCATCTCATAGAATCACAATTAGTCATTTAGATGCGGCACGTGACGTGTTACAGCGACAGCTCCTCCTAACCACCCACAACTCCGTCCTGAAAGTTACACCCATCGTGTTGAATCTGGCCTGAGCTGATAAGCAACGGTTTGTTGCATTGGAAATTAAAGCATGGAATAATGATTGGGGAATGTGCTGCCTGGTTCTATATCCTGAAGGTTACTGGGCCCATCTGAGATTTCTAATCAATAAGTGTGTTTTCATATGAATTTGAAATCAAATTCAAATTAACATTTGGTTTATCTGAAAAGTATGATTTCATCTCCTCACCCAATTCATTGTAATTGTAATCCAATGATTTATTTTCAACACTGATACAACCATGAATCATTAATCATGCTACAGTCTTCAGATACAGTATATTTTTTTTACTATGATTCTTTTTGTAGCTGTGCATACTGCATATTCCCATTGAACGTTTCAAGGTTCCCATCTTGCATACATTAGAGATTTTGCAGTCAGGTCTACCATGTCTACACCGTACTACAGTGTGTCTGCTGATTACATTCCTAGGGCTATAGCTGCTTGGGGTTTTGACAGTGGAATGGATAAGAAGACTTCCAGTGAATAGTGATAGGATGGGTTTCAGGATTTTGGCACTGCTGCAAGCTCCAGGAGAAAGCCCTCACGAGGGGTATGGTAAAAACGTCCGGGCCCATGTTGGCTTGCATAAGAACCTGCAGCCCTCGATAAGCCAGGATGGATGAAATAAAGAGAGAGAGAGAGAGGTTTGTAATGAGGGCGGTACTGAATCATGTTCACTTCCTCTGTGTTTCTACTCTGTGTGTGTGTGTGTGTGTGTGTGTGTGTGTGTGTGTGTGTGTGTGTGTGTGTGTGTGTGTGTGTGTGTGTGTGTGTGTGTGTGTGTGTGTGTGTGTGCGTGCGTGCGTGCGTGCGTGCGAGAGAGAGATGCTGAGAGAGAAACGGATTGAGAGAAAGAGTGAAGAGAGAGTACTGTATGTGTTACAGAGAGAAAGCTTGTCAGAGAGATGGGTGGGTTACTATGACAACTACTTATACAGTGGCCTGTCAGTCATGTTTCATTGGAGTTTGGAGAGGATAAGCGGGGGAGAGGAGGAGCGGAAGGAGAGGAGGTAGAAGAGGAGAGAAGGGGAGTGGGGGGGTTGGAGTGGGGGTCATTCCTCTATCTGCCTGCTGAGTTGGAGTGTAAATTCGCCTGTCAGCCACACAGATAAGGACAAATTATTAACAATATTAGCCACCCGATAAAAATGAAACTATAATGAATGGATAAATATATTAAACCAAATGAGATCCCATCCAGACAGAAAGTGGGCCCTGAGAAACCATCCAGGTTTTCTCATTTGGGGAAGCAGATAAGAGATAGGGGAGTATTTTATACCACTGTATTTTATCACACTCGCCCATCAAGCCATAGAGAATCACAACATTTGCGGTTGGAATACCAAACACCATTGCTTCCACAGCCCATTATAGTTGTTCAGCGAGGATGCCACACAATAACTGTGTCAGCATGTGTTCAACCATAAAAACAGACGGAATCGAAGAAATTAATTAACCCTAGGAGAGCATAGTGCTTAGCCAGTGGTATTTAATCCAATGTATTACATACATGTATATGAATCTAGAGCTGTGTTGCATTAATGAGACAGGCAGGCGGGCTGGGCTGTTGTGGAGGCTAGGCCTCTCTGGGTTGGGCCTGTGTTCCTCTCTGCCTCCCTACCTGGCTGCCTGGGTGTTCAGGGGTACCAGAGGAGAGCGGTGTTCTGGGCCCAGTCTTGGCACCACTGCTGTGTTGAATGAACACTGCCAGATGAAATCCTGAATAATGACTCTCTCTTATGTCCTCTGTGTTGTGTTTGTCACGTAGTGAGGGAAGGATGGGAGGGTGACAACATATTGTGCCACAGTGCTGGAACAACTTCTGAGAACTCTTGTGTACTGTTCTCTACATTAACCCAGTTCTGTGGAGTCTTTGTCTGTCAAAAGTTGTCTGTTATTTGTTTATTTGGCAATGCTCCAGTTGAACTTATCTGAAGTTGTCTTTTTGAGGCAATGACCCGAACCTTCTAAAAAAAGAAAGGAGCTATTTACACTATTGCCAATCTACTGCATAATTACTACCTTTCAAACCTCTCTATGATGTTCCCAAGAAACATATTCTCAACGGAGAACAAATAATATTACGCAAAAACCCATTGATTTCCGTTGAATATCTAAATCACATGCACTGTTGAAGAAGATTACATTCAAATGTGATCCTTCTTTTGCCTTTATTTGGGACTATAAAGAGACCCGCATCCAAATTCCGGTGGGCGGTGATGCAAGCTTGGTTTTGTCACAGTTTCATCATGAGAGTGTCAAGGCTGCTCATTGGTTATGTGGCAAGGTGGGATCTATATAAACCATCAGTATAAAATGGGGAGGCTGTGTTTGCAGGACCTTGATAGCAGCCGGCACTGTGCTGCACTACATCCTTCACTAAACAGTCCCCTGGGAAGGATTAGGCCTCAGTGCTTTAACACTGGCCCCGTTTACTGAGCAAACTAAAACCCTGTCCCCAACCACTTTAACGCACCTAACCCATTTACACCTACACACATATCGGCGGGCGCATGAAAACACACACCACACACACAGGGGTGCATGCACGCACAGACACACACAGACACACACACACACACACACGGGCACACAAACATGAAGAGAGGCTCCCAAAACCTTTCTCCAAACAAACACCCCAGTGAGTGTGGGAGGCTGTGGTAACTGTGGCACCATCATCATCCCTATACAGCGTTCTGCCGCAGAGGCAAAGATCAGACCGAGTGCATAAATCACACAGGGGGACAGGCTTTGAGCAGCCCATACAGCATATTTCCCCATTTTGCAGTTGGATTACAGACGGGCGATTAGAACAGTGATCAGATATTGTTTCTGTGCTGCTAGTAGAGACAGGAGCTGATGTTTGTTTTGTAGTGGTCTCTCCTCAGCCCTCCACTGAGTTGATTTATCAACTGGATCAAATGGCTGTAATGTGCTGCTGGGGGATTCAGGACTGGGACTGGATGGTTCGGCTGGGAGCCTTGAGCATACAATTATTAGCCAGCCACGGCTTCCAGCCTGCCTGAGTGCACCATAGAAAACCTCTGGGGTGCCTGTGTGTTAGAGCCCAGCCTACCCACGTCCCCCCCGCCCACCAGCACCTCAAATTGCAGTCAGGGAGGAAAATAATAAAACGAGAAATTGCTTAAAATATTTTATCTCCACCATATACGTCTGAGCAAATGTACACTCAATATGATAACAAACGTGAAATATTACTCAGTGTCTTGTGTTGGCTTCAACGTATTACGGCGGTGCTCATAAATCCTGGACCTGCTGTGCTACGTCAATAGGTACTGTATATAAACATTTACAATATTGCAGTGCTATTTATATTGTCTGCCTTCATAATGCCATTGGAAGGGCATTCTGGCATCAATTATGATATGGATTTTCCCCCCTTTTTTCTATTACATCCTGGCAAAACAATCGTGTACAGTATCAGGCCCTACGTTTGGCAGTATTTAACACTGTTCCTGACTGTTTCTTAATTATTTTCTCATCGGTCAACTGACACTGATTGTTGAGAGTAATGCTGGATACTCCCTCTCTACCACCAACCACCTCCTCCTCCCTCCCTCCTCCTCCCCCCCTCCTCCTCCCTCCCTCCCCCCTCCTCCTCCCCCCTCCTCCTCCCCCCTCCCTCCCTCCCTCCCTCCTCCTCCCCCCTCCTCCTCCCTCCCTCCTCCTCACCCCCTCCTCCTCCCCCCTGAACCTGCTTGTTCTCTCTTTTCTTTACTCTCTCTTCCTTTCTCTGGATCTCTCTCTCTAATGACTTACCTTCATGCATTGGTTTCCCCTGAGCAAATAACTTTTTTTTTCTCCCACGAAGGACTAAATTGACTACAGCAAGAGACAACAAACTTCATTAAAGAGCCAAAGCAAACAGGCATTATACATGTGATATCCTTCCCTCCCTATCTGCATTAAAGGGGAAGACAAAACCCAGCCCTATCTCGTCTGGGAGCTAGCTGCTCCTCTCACCTCAGGCAACCGCATTAAACCAAGACATACACAGACTTTGGTACAAAGGCTCTATGATCCAAGACAGGGAGCGAAATACAGACAAGTCGAGAGATAATGAGAAAGATAGGGAGAGACAAAGGAAGAAAAATGAAAAGGAGCAAGCTGAGCAGATAGAGCGGGGCCATGGCAGAGAAGTGAGGATGTACGAGAATAAGTTATATCTCTGTGCAGCTTTGTGTGGGAGAGGAGAGGACTGAGCTGGCAGATGACTTTGCTGGCAATGGATGAAAGAAGCTTATAGGCCACCCGGCATGTCAACCATCCCCACCCTGTGTGGGAGTACGGTGGGCAGGCAGGGTTCAGCGACCGGAACCCCAGAGCCCCATGGAGACCTTGGCGAAGGTGGATTTAGATTTGCCATATACGTTATACATCAGCTCCCTTTTAGGATGTATTCCCTAATCCATATTCATTCAGTAATCTCAGAGAGGGTGGGTTAGCATGCCTGCTGCCTGTCTGGCTGTATCCTACTGTACCTTTACTCTCCAAAACTGCTGTGTTAACAGTTAGGGGAGCACAAATAGCTGTATAAGGTAAAGCTACAAATGTATAAATAAATACATAAGCCTTAAAGCATATCATCCAGATCTGTTTGTGATTGCACATGAACTGGAATTGATTCCGTAGGAGCATTATGAAACAATGTGATACAGCTGGAAGTTTTCACGTCTCTGGACGTGTTGTTGCGTCGTATGCAACTCCTCGGTGATGTTAATGTGACTGCGGCAGGGAGCGCAGCCCTGTCATTCACTTTGACAGCCAAGCTGCTTTCTCCACACACGTATGGGTGATGTAGACTTCAATTAGGCTGCAAGGTCACTCAGCACCCATCAGGAGCTAAACCGGGCTAGCTAATCTCGCTAATATGTTCCAGGCAACCACATGAATAACAACAGAACAAGACCAGACCTACACTGTAATCACATTTAACATTGAACAAGATCACAGTTCTTGTTCACATTAAAACCAATTTTTACTGTACATCAAATGTTTGATCCTGAATGCTACACAGCTAACTCCCATGCTAAGGCCTCTCACTACTACAATTATGAAGGCGAGACTGGCTGCTCCACAGCCCTCCCCCCTTATTAAACATGGATTTGAGGGAGAGGCAGAGGGATGGCCTGCACATCCTTCCTCTCCCCTCCCCTGCCTCTCCCCCCCGCCCCGAACACTGTCTTGACAGCCCCATTTTCATTTCCAGGATGTTTTGCTCAATATCTAATGAAATAACTATCTATACATCGAGCAAAATATCAAAAGGGACGGGTGGAATTGTTAATCGGCTGTCACTGACGTTTCAGCCTTGCTATTCTACCCCCTATATTGGTTTGATTACATTTGGTTGGTTGTCATAACATATCGTCCTCTAGTGTTCACGTGTGCACAGATACCGACCTGTGTGTAAAGCATTTAGTATGCTGTCGATACACCCGCTTAACCATGTATATAGAACTGTCTCAAGTACGACTGTACATGCAGAATATGTAAACCAAATTTGCCGTATTTGTCTCAATATAACATTGTATGATTGTGTATCTGTCAGGTTAATCATAACCACAAACCATTCAGTCATTTCCATTCACTTTGTTGGTCACTTTGAATTTGCTGTAACGCCGATGAACGACAAGCATTTTCATTCTCTCTGATCTTTTGGATCCAGTGATCTCACCCAGTCAGTCTCTCAGGGCCAAAACAAAATGAGATTTGAATCTCAGCTCAGAAGAACTAAGCCAGCCCATCCTCTCCAGCTTCTCTCCACCATCGGGTGCCAAGACAGTACTAAATTGCATCTTCTGTGCACTCTCTTGGCCCAGGCGTATGGGAATTCGTGGTGTGAGGCGAGCGAGCGTGCGCGACACCCTGAACGCACCCAGACCTGCTCCAGTCCTCTGGGCCCCAGTGGGCTTTGTATGCGAGGGAGAAAAGAGAGAAGTGCCATGTCAACACTCACCATATGGAACTTGAAAAGCTAAATAGTATAACAAAGCAACCATGTGATGAAAAATGCATGCAGGGAAGAGGGGACCTGGGCTACCTCCACACGGTCATCTAACAGGAAGCTCCCACAGATCCTCTCCTGCTGTCTTTCCTGCATCGCTGACTGACATTTTCTGACAACAGCCCCCCCCTTTCCCTTCTTCCTCTCTTCTCTCCGCTGTGAAGCCTCTCTCGATTTTTCCCTCCAATCCAGGATAATACTTTACACATCTCACTCTCTCCTCTACCACTTCCTAATTAGAGGGATTTCATCTTAGAATGACGGGAAAAGCTGGCCTGATGAATATATTAGGTTTGGTTGATTGATTGAGAGAACCTGTAGGGTATCTCTATAGTTGGGCTGTGGAGTTAATCAAAGAGCTGATATTCTGCTCCATTCTCTCCCAGACCTGGAGGCCTGCTCCTTAATCATACTGTAAAGATGACGTAATGATAAGGAAACTCTAGTAATTAGACACCTGCAGTAGACTGGATTCATTAGAAGGCTGAACTTTCCCTGTTTAGTGTAGCAACTCGCTCAGCAAACGTTTCAGGTGATTTAGGATTTAGCTTTGACTTTGTCTGCCAACGCAGTATCTGACAGACAGACACCTGGGCTTCGGTTCTGTTCTGTTGTTTTTGTCCGTTCCCTCTGTGCTTTTGGTTCAGCGACGTCAAGCTGAGTTTTCATATTACAGACAACAACAAGCTGTCCTTTTCCACTTCCACAACAGCCTGACACCGTAATCTACAGCAGAGGACAGTGTTGACGGAACACATTATGCAGCTTTGGAGGGGAAATGTTATGCATCAACACAGAAGTAGGATTCAAAAAATGTAAACCTCTTAGAAGTATGAACTTTTATGAGCACATGCCCAGCAGACTTAACCCTGGCCTTTCAAATGAATCCATTACTGTTTGTGTGTTTGTGCATGCTGGGGCATACCCTATGTGTGTGTGTGCGTGACTGTGGTGTGTGTGTGCGTGACTGTGGTGTGTGTGTGTGTGTGTGTGTGTGTGTGTGTGTGTGTGTGTGTGTGTGTGTGTGTGTGTGTGTGTGTGACTGTGGTGTGTGTGTGTGTGTGTGTGTGTGTGTGTGTGTGTGTGTGTGTGTGTGTGTGTGTGTGTGTGTGTGTGTGTGTGTGTGTGTGTGTGTGTGTGTGTGTGACTGTGGTGTGTGTGTGTGTGTGTGTGTGTGTGTGTGTGTGTGTGTGTGTGTGTGTGTGTGTGTGTGTGTGTGTGTGTGTGTGTGTGTGTGTGTGTGTGTGTGGACATGCTCAAGAAGAGCAGTAGAAAATACTTGTAATCTTCCACAGAGCACTGTCAGCGGTTATTAACCACGCCACCTCTTTCACAAGGTTGGGGTCTGTATTGAAATGTCTGTATTTCAAATATCCATTGGTGGTGTCAGTGTGGCTCAGTAATGTGAAGGATTATCTGAAATGAGTTTAGTCCATTCATCATTTCAAAAGGGCAGTCGCTCGGTTGCTCATTAGTTATTGTACACACTTTTCAATTGAGGGTCCCTGGAGAGCTGGCGTTGTGGAGACTCCAGCCTTCTATCAAATACACATAGGGAGAGCGGGAGGGAGGAAGGGAGAGAGAGAGGGAAGGGGAGATGGTGGGTATAGGTGGGGGAGGGAGAGGAAGGGATATGGTGAGGGGTAGAGGAAGGAGAGGAAGTGGAAAGAGAGCAAGAGAAAAGGGGGGTGGGGGAGGGAGAGGAGAGATGTTGGAAAGAGGGGGGTAGTAGAAGTGAGGTAGGCTGTAGGTCTTCAGTTAGTTGTGTGTGTGTGTGTGTGTGTGTGTGTGTGTGTGTGTGTGTGTGTGTGTGTGTGTGTGTGTGTGTGTGTGTGTGTGTGTGTGTGTGTGTGTGTGTGTGTGAGAAACTGAACTGTACAGAGTGTATATACAGTACAGCATATGAGGAATATGTGAAAACACCCGACCAGCACTAAGGCTTGCTGTTGAGTATCGTATCCCCACTACTGTTTCTTGTGACAGTAGCTAGTGTGAAGATGTTGAAATGCCCACAGGTGTCGATGTGGGCCAATATACAGTGTGCCGACCTTCTCTTTTCACTGTTTCTTTTCATGCATCACTTCAGTGCAAAGAGATTCAGTGTCTTCAGACAGTATTCAAACCCCTTGACTTTTTCCACATTTTGTTTTGTTACAGCTGGAATTTAAAATGGATTAAATTGAGATGTTTTGTCACTGGCCTACACACAATACCCCATAATGTCAAAGTGGAATTACGTTTTTAGACATTTTTACAAATTTAAAACGAAAAGCTGAAATGTTTTGAGTCAATAAGTATTCAACCCCTTTGTTATGACAAGCCTAAATGAGTTCAGGAGTAAAAATGTACTTAACAAGTCACCTAATAAGTTGCATGGACTCACTCTGTGTGCAATAATAGTGTTTAACATGATTTTTGAATGACTACCTCATCTCTGTACCCCACACATACAATAATATGTAAGGTCCCTCAGTCGTGCGGTGAATTTCAAACACAGATTCAACCACAAAGACTTCAGAGGTTTTCCAATGCCTCGCAAAGAATGGCACCTATTGGTACATGGGTAAAAAAAGCAGACATTGAATATCCCTTTGAGCATGCTGAAGTTATTAATTACACTTTGGATGGTGTATCAATATACGAAGTCACTACAAAGGTGTCCTTCCTAACTCAGTTGCCGGAGAGGAAAGAAACCACTGAGGGATTTCACCATGAGGCCAATGGTGACTTTAAACCGTTACAGAGTTTAATGGCTGTGATAGGAGAAAGCTGAGGATGGATCAACAACATTGTAGTTACTCCACAATACTAACCTAATTGCAGTGGTGGAAAAAGTACCCAATTGTCATACTTGAGTAAAAGTAAAGATGCCTTAATAGAAAATGACTCAAGTAAAAGTGAAAGTTACCCAGTAAAATATTACTTGAGTAAAAGTCAAAGTATTTGGTTTTTAAAGATACTTAAGTATCAAAAGTAAATGCAATTGCAAAAAATATACTTAAGTAATAAAAGTAAAAGTATAAATCATTTCAAATTGCTTACATTAAGGAAACCAGACGGCACAATTACATTTTTTAATTTATGGATAGCCAGGGGTACACTACAATGTGCAGACATAATTTCCGAACTAAGCATTTGTGTTTAGTGAGTCCTCCAGATCAGAGGCAGTAGGGATGACCAGGGATATTCTCTTGATAAGTGCGTGAATTGGACCATTTTCCTGTCCTGCTAAGCATTCAAAATGTAACGAGTACTTTAGGGTGTCAGGTAAAAAGTGCATTATTTTCTTTACGAATGTAGTGAAGTAAAAGTACAGATACCCTCAAAACTACTTAAGTAGTTCTTTAAAGTATGTTTTGTTAATTACTTTACACTACTGCCTAATTGACAGTGAAAAGAAGGAAGCCGGTACAGAATCAAAATATTTCAAAACATGCATCCTGTTTGCAACAAGGCACTAAAATAAAATAATGCTACAAAAAATGTGGCAAAGAAATTTACTTTTTGTCCAGAATAGAAAGTGTTACAGTGAATACTTTCTGGAGGTACTGTATGTTTTTGGCAAATCCAATACAACACATTACTGAGTACCACTCTCCATATTTTCAAGCATTGTGGTGGCTGCATCATGTTATGAGTATACTTGTAATCATTAAGGACTAGGGAGTTTTTCAAGATTAAAAACAACGTAATGGAGCTAAGCACAGGCAAAATCCTAGAGGAAAACCTGGTTCAGTCTGCTTTCTACCAGACACCGGGAGATGAATTCACCTTTCAGCAGGACAATAACCTAAAACACAAGCCCAAATCTACACTGGAGTTGCTTACCAAGAAGACGGTGAATGTTCCTGAATGGCCGAATTACAGTTTAATCTGCTTGAACATCTATGGCAAGACTTGAAAATGGTTGTCTAGCAATGATCAACAACCAATTTGACAGAGCTTGAAGAATTTAGAAAAGAATAATGGGCAAATATTGTACAATCCAGGTGTGGAAAACTCTTCGAGACTTACCAAGAAAGACTCACAGCTGTAATCGCTGCCAAAGGTGATTCTAACATGTATTGACTCAGGGGTGTTAATACTTGTGTAAATTAGATATTTATGTATTTCATTTTCAATACTTTTGCAAAAATGTCTAAAAACATGTTTTCACTTTGTCATTATGGGGTATTGTGTGTAGTACAACAAAATGTGGAATAAGTCAAGGGGTATGAATACTTTCTGAAGGCACTGTATGTGTATTGCAACGTTGAGTTCAACATTAGAGAAGTGTATCACAAAACCAACATTTTATTATTTAATTGAAGGCTCAAATCCAATCTACATTGGGACTTTCACTTAGTAATAATCAATTTCAAATGACCATCTCTACATACTGTAATGAATCGGGTTATCCTTTTCACATCAGAATCTATTTGATCAAAGAACCTTACATAAGGCATAAAGACAGTATCAGCATATCAGTGTATTGCATTGGTCAAGCTGAATATTGCTCCAAAAGAGCAGAGCTATTTGTCGTTTGTACGTCATACTGCAATTACAGATGTTTTCAGATTGATTATTTGAATGTAGCCTACTGTATGAGTCCTGGCACAAAGAGGGCAGGTTGAGGCCTTCGCTTTGACCTCTCCGTGGGGTCCCATTTCCATAGTTACTGTTACTATGTTACTACAGTACCCGGCCTTGCTCAACATGCTGTAAAAAACGAATGCGTTTTTGACAACGAGAAACCGAGAATAGAGTAGAAGGATATGTACTTCACAAGGGTGCCCGTAACAACAATCTGCAGTAGTGAAGCCGTGTCACAGCTGGATTCCTAGGCCACCTGTTTTTATCTAGTAATGAAGCATGTGGTCATGGGAAACAGTCTCAGCTGGCTGGTTGTAATAATACCGTTTTCCAAGTGTAAGTGTTTTTGTTTGTATTTTATAGTACACATTTGACACTGCAGATTTTAGCTCCTAAGACGATTATTTCAAAAGATATGAAGGCATTCATATTTTACCCTCATTGCTTATTACAAAGAGAATTGAGCTAAAAAAAACTAATCTTTAATTTCTATTCCTTATTAATTATGTCAGGATGACCTCTATGTGTGACTCACAGTGTTGAATAAAATATGAATGTGACATTCCTAGACTGCTGACAATAATTCTCAGACACAACAATGCATATTTCAAACATTCAGTTAAGAATATTTTATAAAAAATTGTATACACATTTTTTCATGAAAAAATACAACTGAACTGGGCCTGACAATTAAAAACTTTAAAAAACAAGCTATTTTTATTTGTTCAGCACTGAACAAGCATTTCTGTGTGTTGTAATTAACTCATAAAATGCTTTACTGGTTAATCCAGCAACCCATGGGAGTAGAGGAAGAATGTGCCAGTTTAATCCCAGAAAATAACAACACTCATAGCAGGACTTGGATTCAGAACACATCGTTTTCATGGTGTATTAATTCTACAACTTCCAGTTTTAAGAACAATTATTCTCGGTCATTAATTTAAGATCATATTGGAAATATTAAAGCAGTTATGACAGCCATTTATCTAGGTCTCAATCATATATATATACTGTATATATATATATGTGTGTGTGTGTGTGTGTGTGTGTGTGTGTGTGTGTGTGTGTGTGTGTGTGTGTGTGTGTGTGTGTGTGTGTGTGTGTGTGTGTGTGTGTGTGTGTGTGTGCCATACTACCAAAAGACAAGACAGGGGAAAACCTATCATGAAACTTTCATGCCAAAAAAACATATACGCTGTGCCCCGGATGCATAGCCGCCCCTCACATACCCTTCTGCCCCTCACACGCACACACACACCCTCACCCATCTATTAAACTAATACCTCACACCGATCCCTGATGTAGAACATCTCTCTCTGCAAGATATCCAGTAAAATATGATCCAATGTTGGTTCTCTCTGTAGAAGTACTAGTAACCCCATGATCACAGGAGGGGGTAGAGAGGCTTTCATAAATGCATAACGATATGCTCTAAAACCACAGGGGTGAATGTAACCTTTTGCATTGGAGGACAATGTTATTGGAAAAGCCAAGGTCAGAGCAGTCATTTAAGTGTGTCTTGACAGTAACTGCTATTCCCATTAGTTTCTCTGCTGTCTGTTGAAATGCGACGAAGGGAGAGAAAAATAAATGCCACCAGAAAAGAAATAATAGACCCCTATTTCCTACAATTTCCAATTCAATTTCCTTCCACTGACCTGCAGTAACTAGAGGAAATCAATGCAACCAGGGGTAAAGGATTCTGGATCCGGGGATGGCAGACCTTTTTTTAAGGCAAACGCCTATCCATCACAGGGGATGTCGAGGCGCCAATCTGGCGCGTCTGATCGTGACACACACATCCTCTTCAGGCGTAAATTAAACCCTTGATCAGTAGTGTTACATAATATAGGAGGAGCCTGCACTGTGTAAGATTGCCTTATAAAAGGAGACTGGGAGAATAGGGGCTGGGACCCTACAGTACTACTCATTCCCACTCTGGAGTTCAAAGGGATAGAGTGATAGAAGAGAGGAGAGAGAGAGAAGGGTGGCTGTCTCCATGGCAGCCACTGACAGAGGCCCTGCCCTCTAGACCTGCTACAGCATCATCTCCCTACCCGCAGTGCCAGCGAATCAGAGGGGAGACCCAGACACGGGCACTTCCTACGGGGTTGAGGCAAAACGCTGCTAGGGCGGTGCTCAAGGGCTGAAACGTCAATGTTTTTCACCAGAAGGAACAGATAAAAGTACACGTTTTTTAAATTATTGAGAGAAGCTCTGATATTTTTTGACAGCAGTTACGCTCTCTAACATTGATCCACTGTTCCATCAATTAATTTATTCATTTCTATCCTGTTATTTCTTTTCACACGTTACTTTCATGTGCTGCCCCGTATGTATCCTTATCACTTCAAACTCATTTGATATGTTGAGATGAAGAGAAAATAACGGCCATGAGGCAGCTACAGTAACATCAGCTTTGATGTGGAGACCAACACATTCACTCCATATTCATACTACTAACCATGTTTACACTCAAGTATATAGTTTACACTGGTGTATACTATTTATACACACTACAGAACATAGCCTACTCTATATCATATACTGTCAATGTATGGTAAATAATGAGCAACATCAGAAAGGGTAAGTAAGGGTAAGAAATGCTACCGTTTGATAGCAGACAAGGTGTCCACTAGCAATGCCTGACCTTTAACCTTAACGTGTAAATCTATAAAGGGCCAGGGGCAGTCATCAAACAACCTGCCTTTTGGAATGCTGGGGCAGAAAGAAGCCTGCTCTTAAGCTTGTCTGTTCCTGTCAAAATATGGATTATGGCTCCTCTCTACTTATCTTCAAACAAGGCTTTCAACCATCTGTTGTCTGTGCTGCGGTCAAAGTCAAGAGACCTCTGCTTCCAAAGTGTCTGAGGAAGAAAATGGAGCGCGGGCCGGAGGGAGGGGGTAGTGACACGCTAGTCACAGAACAGAAAAGGCCAAAGAACTTTTGAAGCGTGAAAGTCTCCGAATTTACTTTTCTCCGTCTCTCTGGAAGAAAAAAAGAGAAAGCATTCAAGGTCTGGGGGATTGTGAAATGTTATTTTTTATTTCCATTTGGAGTTCCTTTTTGAAGCACATAGAGACTTGAAAAGCCACGGTTACAGCAGTTTAGTAACCATCCTATTTCAAAATTGTGGGCTTTTCAGATTGTGGTGCCACTCAGCTCCTTAAGATTTTCAGCAGTATGGCTTCCTAGCGTATCCACAGCCAGTATGAGATTGCACAAACCTCTCCTCTTGTCACATGTCCACTGCCTATACTGGGAAGAGGCTTTCTACTGTACCACTCTTCATGGCGGATACCTATCTACATATAAATGTTGTTCCTAGAATCTGGCCAGATTTGGAGATTTATAGATTCATTCAAACCTTGATAATGAAGTTGTTTTCTGCCTCAGACCCTTATCATTCCATGTGCTGATACGCCTTGCCTCCAGCACTTGAGTATGCACATCTTAGTGGCGGTTCCCCCACGGTTAGTAATTTCCTGCCTTTCAGCGCTGAGAGGTGTAATGAGTGGCTGGGATGCTGGAGCTCTTATCTGCTGTGACAAATAACTGTAGAGCAGAAACAACAGCAGATTGCAATGCACAACATATCCCATACAACACACCAAACAAGCAAGAAAATAACTCTGCTCATAATAGGCAGATGTTATAAACCGCTCACTTAAATTGGCTTCAGAAGACTTTTCCTCCATCACATTAGACCTGTTAAGCAGACCAAGCGTGCCGGCGATGCAGCGTCTCTTTTAGAGAAACCAGAAGATACTAGTGTTGAGTCATCAGTGGAGAAGCAGCAACAAACCTTTGTACGTAAGACACTGTGATGATAGCCATGTGAAAAACACCACCGCAGATTACTCCAGTTGGGTCCAGTACCAGACGTATATTTCTCTCAGATGGTTCTATTACCGTAATATCACATTTCTTGATTTTACTTAACCCATCCCCACCTCCATGCTCCATCCATCCATTCCTCCATGAGACAGTTTAGACTTGTCCTTGACTCAAAGGCAGAAGTACTTGAAATTCGTTTAGATTTGGTGAACCACATCAAAGAGACTGGGAGCTTATTTTCAAGTATTTTGCGCCCAAGGCTAAAGTGGTTCTGAGGCAGCTACTCCCTTTTAAATAGTTTGTCTTACTCTAGCTCCACTCTGGATCGGAGAGAGACTCCCTGTGTATCTGTCTCCTACGGGACTCTGGCCTCCCTTCATGCTCGCTCATCACCAGAGGTTACCATAGAAAAATCACTGTGCATAATAGACCTGCCGATTGCTTTCCTTAGGTGTTGATCAGTGATGTTCACAACAACTAAGCTGAATCCAAGTCGGCTGGGGCCAAAAGGCGCCAAAGCATGTTTTTTTGCTTTGATGGATCAAACTTCTTCTCTTGCATTTGATAGCGCTTTCCTAGTATACACTTTACGTTTCAGAGAAAGTGTTTCCGTCTGGTCTTGTTAAGACGTGTAGAAATACTGCATGAAAGAAGCAGTGGGTTTTCAGAAGCTAGTCAACAACTAACTCTCGTCATGACGAGGCAGCACAAGGAAATGGAAGGGACTGGAGAGAAGAGAAACAGAATGAAGATGTCACTGAAAAGAGGACACCAAGGGGAGATAAGAAACCAAGCCAACACTCATAATTACCACAACATGATGGCACTAGCCCTATTTCTTATCTTGAGACTGCTGCCAACCAAGCACTCCGAAGCCTCAGAGTACATCATTTATAATAAGAGCGCTTGCTATGATTAGCCATATACTTTTAACCATAAATAACATTTCATTTGTATTTCTCTTAAAAACCCATAAAACCATGAATATTGACTTAGGGCTGCCATAATGTAGTTTGCTGCTCATCCGTTTAGTTTATGGTCCCTTTTAGCTTTTGTGTCATTAAAGATAATACAAATCAAATAAATGCTAACATGAAAGCGCTTTGAATTCCACCCCCACCAACCCACCTCCAAACGTTCTCCCCCCTCTCTTTCTCACTACCTCCCAGCCAGTTGATATGCCCAAGCATGGCTGGAAATGTATTTCATATTCTCAAACCTTTTCCGTGCATTTGTGCCGAACAAATATCTGCTAATTACAACACAAATGGTACGAAATGTGCTCCGTGACCATTACAATCGTGTTTGCTATGCTCAGCAAGGATGCTTTACTCATCACACCCTCACAAACACACCCTGCTCCCACACACAAACACACACACACCGGCTTACTCCTGATTTAGCCTTGAAATCAAACTCATGCATTCATTTAATCTTGTTCTAGCTGTCTTTCATCTCACAGAGACAAAAATTGAACACTTCTTTCCCCTCTCGTGACTTTGACCAATATTGGGCGGTATAGTGATCCAGCCATGGAACTTTAATGAAAGGTTTTGCAACGAAGCATGGCCGCTTGGTTGGTCTAATGAGATCCCTAACTGTTTCTGCCATCTGCCAACCTCAAGTCATGACATTAACTATGCAGCCAGCTAGGTTAATTATACATCTATTCTCTTATGTCAAACAAACACATTTATCATGTAAGGTTTCGGTTGAATTGTCACGACATGAAAACCTACAACTTACTTTCCAACATTCCCATAAAAGAGCACAGTATATGCTTCTGTAGTTATGTAGCAAATACTACACTGAACAAAAATATAAATGCAACATGTAAAGTCTTGGTCCCATGTTTCATTGAAATAAAAGATCCCCGAAGTTTTCCATACACATAAAAAGCTTATTTCTCTCAGATTTTGTGCACAAATGTGTTTATATCCCTGTTAGTGAGCTTTTCTCCTTTACCAAGACAATCCATACACCTGACAGGTGTGGCATATCAAGAAGCTGATTAAACAGCATGATCATTACACAGGTGCACCTTGTGCGGGGGACAGTAAATGGCCACTCTAAAATGTGCAGTTTTGTCACATAACACAATGCCACAGATTGCAATGCCACCAGAGCTGTTGCCAGAGAGTTGAATTTTAATTTCTCTACTATAAGCCGCCTCCAACGTGATTTTAGAGAATTTGGCAGTACGTCCAACCGGCCTGTAACCATGTAACCATGTGTAACCATGCCAGCCCAGGACCTCCACATCCGGCTTCTTCACCTGCGGGATCGTCTGAGACCAGCCACCTGGACTGCTGATTAAACTGTGGGATGGCACAACCAAACAATTTCTGGTTTTGTGCAATTTCTGTCAGCAACCATCTCAGGGAAGCTCATCTGCGCTCTAGTCGTCCACACCAGGTCTTGACCTGACTGCAGTTCGGCGTCATATCCGAGCAAGTACCCCGTAGTGGTGGTGGAATTAAGGTATGGGCAGGCATAATCTACAGATAACGAACACTGTTGCATTTTATCAATGGCAATTTGAACGCACAAAGATATTGTGATGAGATCCTGAGGCCCATTGTCGTGCCATTCATCCGCTGCCATCACCTCATGTTTCAGCACGATAATGCAAGGTCCCATGTCACAAGGATCTGTACACAATTCCTGGAAGCTGAAAATGTCCCAGTTCTTCCATGGCCTGCATTCTCAGCAGACATGTCACCCATTGAGCATGTTTGGGATGTTATGGATCGACGTGTACGAAAGAGTGTTCCAGTTCCCGCCAATACCCAGAAACTTCGCACAGCCATTGAAGTGGGACAACATTCCACATGCCAGAATCAACAATCTGATCAACTCTATGCAAAGGAGATGTCCCGCTCTGCATGAGGCAAATGGTGGGCACACCAGATACTTACTGTTTTTTTTTTATCCATGCCCCTACCTTTCTTTTAAAGGTATCTGTGACCAACAGATGCATATCTGTATTCCCATTCATATTAAATCCGTAGATTAGGGCCTAATGAATTTATTTAAATTGACTGATCATTGAAATTGTTGAATGTTGCGTTTTATATTTTTGTTCAATGTAGATCATCTTTTACCATTCAATCACATATCTCCTCACAGGCAAATATTATCCAGTCTCACAGAAAAATATTTCCCTGTCTCCTTCTCCTAATTTCTCTATGGTTTTAGTAATATTGACATGCCATGCAACGTACAGTATGGGTGAGTCCTTGCTTTAAGTAAAACTAATCTGTGGTTTTCCCGGGTGCCATTGTTCTGCCAGCTGGGTAGAGGTCATCGTGCAAGAAGAGAAATGTGGAGTGATTGACTAGTCTCTGTTGAAGAAATGAGTTCTCCATTCATTCCCGGGCTTCCAGAGGCGAAACGTCCTTCAGGAGAGTAAACACAATCTGACAGGCCCGCAATGAGGATGGGCAATGGGGACGCTACAGCCCAGGCAGAGACAGACTCTACGGCCCTGCATGTCACCACAGCTCACACCGCTCCCCGCCAACTCGGTGACCAACCAACAACCAACACTCTGCTTAGGCCTTTGCTTTTGTTAGTCACGTTGGAGTTTGTCTGTTTGCGTTGGTCGTAAGGGGGTAGGCGTTTGTATTTTTAAAGCTGTAATCGGTCTGATAAAACTCTCTGAAATTAAAAAGTGACTTGTGAATCTTGAGGTATGAGATGCTTCTAAGTATATCAGTACTTCCTGCTCTCCCCATTCCCATGTCTCAGATTCATGCTCTCTGTTGGAAAGCAAATTGAAAATTGGAGCGCCCATCAGGGACCGGATTAGGCCGTTTTCCCGACATGCTTAAATTGCGGTAATCTCCTATGCAGATCACATCTGCAGCTAATTGATGGATTTGCCAGAGGATCTGAGAGTGGCTTGCTCCGCTGTGTACTCGTGTTTATTTTCAGAAGCAGCTCCTTTTTTAACCGTTGCATGGCTGGACCGGCTCAGAGCCCAACCTGCTGGCACATCAACACTGACCCCACTGTCAGGAAGCAGGAGGCATCTCACAATGCTCTCTCAATGCTCCCCAAACCCCACCTAATTACCCAAGCTAGGCATGACCTCTCCAACACGTTGGTTCTACATGAATAATCCACAGCAGCACACGAGTCATATTGTAGTCCTGGAAGCCCACTGACTGACTCCTCACTGCAGCCGAGAAAGAAAGACCACTGCATCACAGAGAGGATGAAGTGGCGGACCCGCGTCTACCCACACAGAATCTGCTTACATACGCACCGAGGTTAGCAGCTCATCACTGCAGTGTCACATACTGTACTGTAAGGCAGAGCTATGACAGTTTAACAAGTGCCGACCGGCAGTCGCCGCCTTCCCTGAAGGCCTGTACAACTTCCTATACACACAGCTAGCCACACTGAAACACAAGAAGACCCTGTTTAAAAACACCCCAACACTCATTCTCAACACTGACAATAGGGGGGCGGGGTGTTTGAGTGCCTGTGTGCCTGCTTACTTTTTAAACTTTTTTTGTGTGAAGTGCTCCCGCACGCGCGAGAGAGAGAGTTGGGGGGCCAGTGCTTGAGAAAGGTGGGTGGGGCGGGGGGGGGGGGGGGGGGTTGTGGCAATGATCAATTTTTTCCCATTATCCTGCCTGAATAAGTGTGCCTCATTTACATTCATGGTTATCCAGATAATGAAGCTTTCAATCCGGGAGATCCTGTGGCGAGAACAATGAACCCAATTACCTCCCGCCGCCTGTGAGATGGGATGGCAGACTCTGAGACAGATGGGAAAGGCTGCGGTCGGCCGGCAATCCAATCACATTCATCCCGCTCCCCTGTTTCCCTGTTCCCATGTGCGTCACAACTTATCAACAGGCTGAGGCCAAAGCCCTGGGATCATTACATCAAACACACCACACACCGACCCCCCCCCCCCCCCCCCCCCCCCCTCTTACTCCTACCGCCACCCCACCTTCCCTCAACCTGCGGCCACACGAAGCCATGCTAGTGTCCCCCCGGCCCCCTCTGTCTCTCCCCTCATCTCACATGCTCAAGGTTCTCCCTCCTTCCCTTCATGAGCCCTGAAAGCTGGATTGATCTTGAACACTCCACCTCCTCTGCAGACAGTTAGTTTATTATTTTGGCAAATATCGGTCTCAATCCTTATTAGTGAGAAGTCCTTATTAGAGAGAAAGTATTAGATGAGGAACATTTCCAATGAATTATGCAACATGCTCAAGTTTCCTTTTGAGCTTTAATATTTCAGTTTTACACTCATATTTGAAACCATTCAGAGATGCACTTAGTGGAGAAAAAAATTATACAGTACATTATCAGGTTTCGTGCAGACTTGCAGTATTATGAGAAAAATTGAAAGACTGTTGATCAAGAAACCTATTACACACAAGGGCAACCTGCGTGGGAATTTATGATGCAACCCTATGTAATAACTATGTCATTCTGTGTGATGAGGTTGAGTGCGCTCTGACGATAGATCCATCTTTGTTGAATCATGAAAAATAGATACACCGTTGTAATGAACAGTCGTTCATTCTACAAGAAATGCACGTCTCCATTTTACATCATTCTCGTGCATCTAAAGATACATTAGAGAATATAAAAATCACTTAAGACATGATATTCAGTAAATAATTAAGATTTTTTTTTTCATTCAATGTTTAGGTAACATCCATAGTTCAAATAGTAATTATTTAACTCCATGTACATGGCAAATGACTTAATGCTTGTCATTTATGCTTGTCAGGCGATACAAGTCATGGATGCACGTGGAATAACAGCCTATGGAATAAATAGTGTTACTGCATAGTACATTAACTACTACAGCACTACAGATACAGCAATGGCTAGCTATGTGGAAAAGACACAGTAGTGTATGTCAGCATAAGTGCCATATTATTACAATGGTCGTATGTCAGTATTTTGTAAGTATTGTAATGAGACCCTGTTGCCTGTGTTTCAACAGAAGCTGATCTGCCATACAGGACGCTATGTGTATGTCTAAACTTTTCAGTGGTGCTTTGGAGGCTCAATTCCAGGAATAGATAATTAGCCAGTGATTGCCTGAGAGTGAATCCCACACTGCATAAATCCCAATATTCTGTGCATATTTCATGCTAAATATCTTAACTCATATTTCCATCTTATGGCCTCTAATTTTGATGATGTGATCGAAAGTAATTGACTCAGTGATCAATGCCAGGGTCTTGAAGTTTCCTGCTACTCACACTATACAGCTTTAGGTTCCATCCCAAATGACACCCTGTTCCCAATAAAGTGCACTACTTTTGACCAGGGCCAAGAGGGCTCTAGTCAAAAGTACTGCACTATATAGGGAATAGAGTGCAATTTGGGCTGCATACTTAGTTTATTAAAGAGGACCAACATACTAATTATAATGCCTGGGCTGCTGCTCTGCTTCCCTGTGTATCATATATGTGTTTTCATGTTAATAAATGGCAGAAGTAGGTGCTGTGCTTCTCTCTGCCTGGCATTCATTCTCCACATCCACTGAACCTGCAGGATACATTATTGATAAGCTACTAATTACGCTTGTTGCAATTTCAGCTGACCTTTCCTGAGAACATCCCGGATCATTATCAGCTACATTCGCTCCTGGAATTACAAAGGTAATCTACAGTCCACCTCCACCCACCTCCCTCTCAACACTCCCATGAAGATGTGTGTTCCTTCAATTACAGGCTGAGAGTGTGTGTACTGTATTGGTTGAACAGCGAGTGACTAAAGTTGCCTTTTTTAAACTGTCTTTCTACAGTTCTCCTTGTTACTGCATCTAGCGCCGGAGAAGTCAGCACTAGTAAGGGCTGGATTCAATCCGTATCGCAGAAGTATAGCTCGATTGGAATGTAAAGGCAATGTTCCCACGTTCGCAGAGACTGCATTCATTGCAAACACTGCATACGTGGCCTCAATTGGAAATTACCTTTCAATTTGACCGCAGATCTTTCGCAGACTCCATCCTCTTGCATTGATTGTTGTTTAAAAAAATAACTGACTAGTTAAATTGAGAACAAATTCTTATTTACAATGACAGCCTACCGGGGAACAGTGTGTTAACTGCCTTGTTCAGGGGCAGAACGACAGATTTTTACCTTCTCAGCTCAGGGATTTGATCTAGCAACCTTTCGGTTACTGGCCCAACGCTCTAACCACTGCCTGCCGCCCATTTTAAATGTGATGTTTTCACAGTGTGTTGAAGTTGAGGCGCTGTATCCAGTTGACCTGCTGTATCACTGCATCTATTGCATCTTACACTTAGAAAGTGGCCCTGTCATGATGATCTCTTATATGCGAACACATCTTCCTTATGTTTCATAAGCGATGTAATTGTTTGATGTGGATCCTAACTAGATGCATCGTGCATACCTTTCAATTCATGAGGTCGTATAAGTTATCCATTGCAGCTGCATCAGATTTGTCTTATAATTGTCAGTCTTATAAAGTGTTCGGCATTCTAATGAACAAACCATTCCCTTTAATGGTCATGGCCTTTCAAATCAATGTAGAGAACAGATATGGAGGCTGCAGGAACACTTGGGTAAATAGATAAAAGCTCTGAAGAAATTGAATGTTTGCAGTGGGATATTTGGCAAAGTGCTGCTGTTTTCCTATCAAAGTAAACCTTTCAAAAGTGTTTACCGTTTGCCTGTTTTTGATAATCTGTTTAAGGATCAAATATTTATTTTCTCAAATATGCATTTTCTCAAACTTTGTCCAGACAATTTTTTGTTCAGCCTGATTGATCATCTAAGTGAGGGCCTGTGCAGTCACTGGAGTTGTTATATTTACAAGGTATGCCATTCCAAAAAAAGGGAAAAAAAGATGTTCATTGAAGGTCGCTGTGATGAATCTATGCTTCTATTCCTTTCTTCTCCCTGTCTGGTTTAGATGCGAACCCCCTCCCTGTTCCCCCCATCTCTCCCTCTAAAGAAAGTCTGCCGAAGTCTTCTGCTCTTCCGTTACAATCACATTTCTGCAGTGATGAGACCTGACTGGAACACAGAATAAATGTAGAAAAAAGGGCCCAAACAGCAGTTTCCTGGCAGTGCTGGGAGCCAGGTGAGGCTGTGAAGAGACAACACCAGCCTAAGGATTAATGGTCTCGGGGGAAGCCAAGGTAAGCACAGCTCCTGTTTGACATCTTTGTACTTGTAAGAGCACACAAATTAGCCAGGCCATGCAGTGAATAATGGCCAGGGTGCTTCCATCAGTCCTATTTAACAATGCATGCAAAGCGAAGAGGGGGGAAAAGTGCATGAACAAGCATAAAGCATTGGTGGCATAACGCATCACTTCCTGTGTGTGTTGTGGAGGAATACCGCTACAGTAGCCAGGGCCACAGGGCTGCATTTGACGAGTGTACACACCACACACACACACACCACACACACACACACACACACACACACACACACACACACACACACACACACACACACACACACACACAGCCCTCCCTCCCAGACCTCGCTGCATGGTGTGGCAGCAGCAGCCTCTCCAGATGTTCATAAATGAGCGGGCATGCTGTCCATTCAACCCGACAGAGACCTAGAATGTTCCAGCATGCACCAAAGGTCAACTCCTAATATGTCCGATGTTATCACGCTGATGTGATAGGACGATAACTTGCGTGGCATGGAAACAAAGCAAATGCCAGCGTTGAGTCATTTTGCTGGAGCCAGATACCACAGGGAGGGAGTGGTGGGTCAGCCGATAGCTGGGAACATATTGTTTTTAATGCCTCTCATGCAGAGAGCTGATTTTGGTGTTTTACAATGAGTCTAATTTTCTCTCTCTGTCTTTTTTATTTAGTTTAATTTACTGGCTACAAGATACATTTCTGCTAATACTTTACAATTCAGGTCTTGGGCTGGTATTTAAAGTTGTATATTCCACACTTTTACTAGGGAAATGGAGTGCTTCCCTCCATCCATTCCTCACTCATGGCCTATGAATATACTATGGTGCATGTGGTGAAATGTGTAAAACATTTTTTTCTTTTCAGAAAGCAGCCCAACTGTGTTGTCAAGGCCTCACGGGACGGTGTCTTTCTCTCTCCTCTCTCCTGTGTGAGACGGAGAGTCCGAGCCGTGCAGTAAGGCTGTGGGTTGATGGAGGGCTCACAGCTGTCTGCGCCTGACATGGTCTCTCCCCAGCACACAGCACAGTGGCTCCCACTAATGACCAGGCCTCCTGAATTCCCCAGTTCCCACAGGGAAACAGCTGCTGCCATCAACAGCTTTTCTTTGGGCTTTGAAGGGAGGCTGGGGTTGGGGCTGGACCTGGTCCTGGCCAGCAGCAGCAGAGCAGACATGTTGTGCCAGCATAGTGGCTAAGCCCAGTGAAACCCCATCCAGCCAATTTAGTCCCTCAGAATGCCAGGCCCACTCTAATAGGCCCACCAGGGAGTGCCTGCTGGAAGGTCCTCTCAGAGATAGGGGGCAGTATGCAGGACAGTGACAAACAACAGCGCTCCCCGGGCAGGGTTGGGTTGGTTACTTTCTAAATGTAATTTGTTACAGCTACTAGTTACCTGTCCAAAATATTTTACTGTTGGATTAGCCAAACTCGGTAACGTAATCAGATTACTTTCAGTTACTTTTGAATGACTTTCCCCTGTGTCGTCATAGGGGTCTCTGACTTGTAGTCAGACTCGCTCAGGCAGAACAAACTTAAACTTGCGCCTTTTTTCAATGCTGAATTGAATGTCATTGAGAAAACAGAAAGGTGTCAATGTATTTTTTTGCTAAATATCCTTCCTGAATTTAAAAGTAATCCAAGAAGTAATCATCTTGTTTTTCAATAGTGTCTATAACTTGATTACAATATTTTTGCTGGTAATGTAACGGATTACAGTTAGTTTTTTTGTAATCAGATTTACAACCCAAACCTGTCCCTGGGGTAGCCTCTCTCTCCTTGGATTTGACGTTGAAAAAATATCTGTTTGATTCCTTCCAAACCAATTTGTTTTAAATGAAAAAATCCTTTCAAAGCTCTTGTTCTGCTCCCTCCCATCCACTCACACATAGCCCCTGGTCAGGCTCACCCTTTAGACTATTCGCTGAGACTACGAGGAAAAACGGGGACATGGCCATGGAGACGGAGTGCAGTCCCATTGTTAGGCTAACTAATAATTCCAGCCACGTTGTCGTGCTGTTCTGATAAGCAGAGTGCCTCCAGCGAGGCTTCGACCAGCAGCGTACAGCGTACACAATTTAACACATCTCATTTGTACCAGACTTGCAGCACTTTCACACCATTTAGAGATACACTTTAGATGCCACTAGAGAAACAAGCCTATATGCTTTATGGTAAGAGCTGGCCAGCTGGAATTACTCAGTATACACCCAAGTGTATAACTTTGTTTATGCTGCATTGTCTACAATCCGAGCAATCAAAACATGTATTCAAGTCGACATATTTCTGGTTTGCAAGGTCATTCTATAGGTTGAACACGAATTCTTTTTGTGTAACTTTGACAATGCAATAAACTGGTGGTGTACTAGCACATCACCCTTTGTTGAATGTTGTCTCTATTTTGATATATGATATACACTACGTGACCAAAAGTATGTGGACACCTGCTTGTCGAACATCTCATTCCAAAATAATGGGCATTGATATGGAGTTGGTCCCCCCGTGGCTGCTATAACAGCCTCCACTCTTCTGGGAAGGCTTTCCACTAGATGTTGGAACGTTGCTGCGGGGACTTGCTTCCATTCAGCCACAAGAGCATTAGTGAGGTCGGGCACTGATGTTGGGCGATTAGGCCTGGCTTGCAGTTGGCGTTCCAATTCATCCCAAAGGTGTTCGATGGGGTTGAGGTTAGGGCTCTGTGCAGGCCAGTCAAGTTCTTCCACACCGATCTCGAACAAACCATTTCTGTATAGACCTCGCTTTGTGAACGGGGGGCATTGTCATGCTGAAACAGGAAAGGACCTTCCCCAAACTGTTGCCACAAAGTTGGAAGCACAGAATGGTCTAGAATGTAATTGTGTGCTTTAGCATTAAGATTTCCCTTCACTGGAACTAAGGGGCCTAACCCGAACTATGTAAAATAGCCCCAGACCATTATTCCTCCTCCACCAAACTTTACAGTTGGCACTATGCATTCGGGCAGGTAGCATTCTCCTGGCATCCGCCAAACCCAGATTCGTCCGTTGGACTGCCAGATGGTGAAGCGTGTGCTCGATTTTATGCACCTTTCAGCAACGTGTGTGGTTGAAATAGCCGAATCCAATAATTTGAAGGGGTGTCCACATACTTTTGTATATATAGTGTACTTGAGTATCCCAATAAGACCCATAAGAAAACAATATGGAGGGAAATAGAGAGACTGACTCTTGAGGAAAATCTGCCAATTTCTACACTATTCCTTTTTCTCAGTGTTTACAAACCAGTTCTGAAAATGTTCACCAGAGCAGAGCACAACAGTAGCTAAAATATAACTCTGACAATCTGGCAATGCACTAGCAAACAAAAGAAAACAAGAGAGAATCGATACTAACCCGCCACAGCTAGAAATCTGGTCATGTATAATTTTCAGGGTCTGGTCCCGGCCCCCGACAAATAAAGATTTTTCTCCACATTGTATTCAGGGTTATTGGTCAGTTTTGTTATTGAGCTAGCTAGCTATTTCGACAAAATCCTGGCTGCAGGTTAGTTGAAATGATTGAATCTCTGTAAGCTCCATGGGTTCACACAGCCCACTCCGCATGTAAACACAAGGCATGTAATCTCTGTAAGCTCCATGGGTTCACACAGCCCACTCCGCATGTAAACACAAGGCATGTAATCTCTGTAAGCTCCATGGGTTCACACAGCCCACTCCGCATGTAAACACAAGGCATGTAATCTCTGTAAGCTCCATGGGTTCACACAGCCCACTCCTCATGTAAACACAAGGCATGTAATCTCTGTAAACTCCATGGGTTCACACAGCCCACTCCGCATGTAAACACAAGGCATGTAATCTCTGTAAGCTCCATGGGTTCACACAGCCCACTCCGCATGTAAACACAAGGCATGTAATCTCTGTAAGCTCCATGGGTTCACACAGCCCACTCCTCATGTAAACACAAGGCATGTAATCTCTGTAAGCTCCATGGGTTCACACAGCCCACTCCGCATGTAAACACAAGGCATGTAATCTCTGTAAGCTCCATGGGTTCACACAGCCCACTCCGCATGTAAACACAAGGCATGTAATCTCTGTAAGCTCCATGGGTTCACACAGCCCACTCCGCATGTAAACACAAGGCATGTAATCTCTGTAAGCTCCATGGGTTCACACAGCCCACTCCGCATGTAAACACAAGGCATGTAATCTCTGTAAGCTCCATGGGTTCACACAGCCCACTCCGCATGTAAACACAAGGCATGTAATCTCTGTAAGCTCCATGGGTTCACACAGCCCACTCCGCATGTAAACACAAGGCATGTAATCTCTGTAAGCTCCATGGGTTCACACAGCCCACTCCTCATGTAAACACAAGGCATGTAATCTCTGTAAGCTCCATGGGTTCACACAGCCCACTCCTCATGTAAACACAAGGCATGTAATCTCTGTAAACTCCATGGGTTCACACAGCCCACTCCGCATGTAAACACAAGGCATGTAATCTCTGTAAGCTCCATGGGTTCACACAGCCCACTCCGCATGTAAACACAAGGCATGTAATCTCTGTAAGCTCCATGGGTTCACACAGCCCACTCCGCATGTAAACACAAGGCATGTAATCTCTGTAAGCTCCATGGGTTCACACAGCCCACTCCTCATGTAAACACAAGGCATGTAATCTCTGTAAGCTCCATGGGTTCACACAGCCCACTCCGCATGTAAACACAAGGCATGTAATCTCTGTAAGCTCCATGGGTTCACACAGCCCACTCCGCATGTAAACACAAGGCATGTAAGAGGATGTGCGTGTGTGTGCATGCCTGTGTGAGTGTACTTGCGTGCGTGCAGTTACATGCGTGTGCCATGTGTGTGCCAGTTTCAGGTTGGCACGAGCTCGGGCAGTCATGAGGCTGGCTGGCACCCCGATCCAGCTGGTAGCTCCAGACCCTGCAGGGACCTCCTGCCTCCCAACACGTCACCAGGCCAGGAGAGGCCCCCACCACCACATGGCTACACCACACTACACTACACCACACTCTGAAAAATGCCACTCAGCCTGTCCTGTCAGCGCTAGTTCGGCACAGACACAGACTTTCAGCTAGGTAATAACGCACGCAACCGTGTTGGACGGTTCTACTCCGGTAGACATGCAAATGGATGGCTTCATGTGGCAATTAGTCACGAGGTGGAGGTTAATGCGGAACTCTACTGTGTGCCTTTCAGCCATCTAATCGTAAAGAATTCCGCATAATGTCAATTTTAATGATAGTGCTCATATGCTGTTGTTTTAAATAGTCTATAGTGTTATATATAGATGGTGATGGTACACCAACGACCTGATACAGTATTTTTCCACACAGGGAGAAGGATCTACTTTTCTTTTAAATGTTAGGTATAGCTGTCTGAGGTCATTAGGAGTGGATGGAGACAGGGAAGTGAAGAGGTGCAGGTTGCCAGGTCACATGGTGGCCCTGGGGTCTTGTGGGGGAGGTAAAGCGCCTCCCCAGAGCTACGTTTACCCTTTAGCTGCAGCCCAGCTAGCGTATACAGCCCAGGACAGAGAAATGTAGCGTTTAAATCCTAATGTCAGATGAGAGCTGAGCGTTCCCCGGATCCCAATACTCGGGGAGCTATATATATACACACACAGTACATGTCAAAAGTTTGGACACACCTACTCAATCCAGGGTTTTAATTTATTGTACTATTTTCTACATTGTAGAATAATAGTGAAGACATCAAAACTATGAAACAACACATATGGAATCATGTAGTAACCAAAAAAGTGTTAAACAAATCAAAATGTACTGTATTTTACATTTGAGATTCTTCAAAGTAGCCACCCTTTGCCTTGATGACAGCTTTGCACACTCTTGGCATTCTCTCAACCAGCTTCACCTGCAATGCTTTTACAACAGTCTTGAAGGAGTTCCCACATGTGCTGAGCACTTGTTGGCTGCTTTTCCTTCACTCTGGGTTGAGGTCGAGTGATTGTGGAGGCCAGGTCATCTGATGCAGCACTCTATCACTCTCCTTCTTGGTCAAATAGCCCTTACACAGCCTGTAGGTGTGTTGGGTCATTATCCTGTTTGAAAACAAATGATAGTCCCACTAAGTGCAAACCAGATTGGATGGCGTATCGCTGCAAAATGCTGTGGTTGCCACGGCGGTTGGAACCAAAAATCCCAAATTTGGACTCATCAAACCAAAGGACAGATTTCCACTGGTCTCATGTCCATTACTTGTGTTTCTTGGCCCAAGCAAGTCCATTCTTCTTATTGGTGTCCTTTAGTAGTAGTTTCTTTGCAGCAATTCGACGATGAAGGCCTGATTCACGCAGTCTCATCTGAACAGTTGATGTTGAAATGTGTCTGTTACTTGAACTCTGTGAAGCATTTATTTGGGCTGCAATCTGAGGCTGGTAACTTTAATGAACTTATCCTCTGCAGCAGAGGTCTTCCTTTCCTGTGGTGGTCCTCATGAGAGACAGTTTCATCATACCTGGTTTTTGGTTTTTGCGACTGCACTTGAAGAAATGTTCAAAGTTCTTGAAATATTCTGGATTGACTGACCTTCATGCCTTAAAGTAATGATGGACTGTCATTTCTCTTTGCTTATTTGAGCTGTTCTTGCCATAATATGGACTTGGTCTTTTACCAAATAGGGCTATCGTCTGTATACCACCCCTACCTTGTCACAACACAACTGATTGGCTCAGACGCATTAAGGAAAGAAATTAGACAAATTAACTTTTAACAAGGCAAACCTGTTAATTGAGACTCATTCCAGGTGACTACCTCATGAAGCTGGTTGAGAGAATGCCAAGAGTGTGCAAAGCTGTCATCAAGGCAAAGGGTGGCTACTTTGAAGAATCTCAAATATAAAATATATTTTGATTTGTTTCACACTGTTTTTTGTTACTACATGATTCCATATGTGTTATTTCATAGTTTTGATATCTTCACTATTGTTCTAATGTATGTAGATAATAGTACAAATAAAGAAAAACCCTTGAATAAGTAGGTGTTCTAAACTTTTGTGTGGTGTGTGTGTGTGTGTGTGTGTGTGTGTGTGTGTGTGTGTGTGTGTGTGTGTGTGTGTGTGTGTGTGTGTGTGTGTGTGTGTGTGTGTGTGTGTGTGTGTGTGTGTGTGTGTGTGTGTGTGTGTGTGTATATATGTATATATCTCTGTACCAAGGATAAAATACTGTGATCTGTGATTATTCCCCTTTCATATTTCATTAATGTCATCCAGATAAGAGCCGGGCAGCTCGACACATGAGTGAGTGAGACAGGGATTTCTTGCCACAGGAAGATATGGCGTCAGGATTTAGATTTCGTTTCTTTTGTTTCCTTGCTACAGTAGGTCATGCTAATCTTACACAGAGAAAAACACAAAGTTATAGCTTTTATTCTTCATTTGAGCTCGGCGTGTGTATTTTGCTGCTTCATGCGATAAGGAAAGAAATGGGTAATTTGCTGTCATCCTGTACGATAAAGAAAGGAGGAACATTATTACATTGCTACATGCATACACATGCACACACACACGGACACACACACACCACAAGCAAGGCCATACACTGTCCTGTGTGTTCAGATAGCCTCGCATGCTGTTGGGCTGAATAGCCCTGAGAAAGGGGAACGGAGGAGGAGGAGTGGGAGGGGGCAGAATAATCATGGCAGGCCAGCACTTTGTTTACTCTCTTTTAATGGAATCAGAGGTACCAATAAAATCCTGTTTCCCTGCCGTGCAAAGATCCTATTTCTCCAGATTAATCATTCAGATTGTACAGGGAGGAAGCCAGGAATAGATTTGTAAAATAACAGGAGGACCGTGCTAGACACACAAGATGACGGCAGCCAGGGGGGACTGACAGACAGCCAACGGGGCTTCAGTGTCTCCAGCCGCCCTCCTCTCCCCTCCAATCCTCCACAGATCGAGGGAAATGGGAGCATCTCCTAATACTGCAGGGTTTAAAGCTATCATTACACACCGCACGGCCCAAAAGATGTGTTCTGTGACGCTCGATAGGGCCGGCTTTGACACTCGCCGCCGGTATCTGTGATCTGTGGCGCCAGATTGGGCTTGTAAAGCAGGCCTACCCCTAGATTAAGCAGGGCCTCTTCAGATTGCCGCTCCTGCCTTGCCTTGCAAATTCCCACACCAGACGGAGCGAAAGGGCGGAGGCTCCAGTAACTCAAGGTCTCCCTTTAACATTCCAAATCAATCCCAGTCTCCAATATTTTAGCAGTGGTGGAGGCAGCTCCTGAATGCTTACCCCTTAAAGCATATTCTGCAGTTTTCCTATTCCTTGATTACATTAATAGAAGGCAGAACTGGTTAAAGTTTTTTGTGTGTGTTTCTCTCGCAGCTTCAATTCGTTTTTTTGTTGTTGTACTCGCCTTGTTTCTTAACTCCAGTGATTTCAGCGGAACACACTATTGATGCAATATCGTGAACATCAACATCAATGACGGTCGCTCCATTTACTCTCCCTAATGGTTAGGAAAATCAATAGAATAAGAAATGGGTTTATTTATATTTCGGCGATTGTGTGTGATGTTTTCTGTTGGGTGACATATTTATTGCTGCGGGGAGATATTTGGAGGTGGCAGAAAAATGTTTTACTGCTAGGGAAGATGATGGCTAATTCTAGGTGGGTATATTATATTCACCTAAAAGAGAAGCCCAGTTCCCCTCTCTATCCTTGGCTCTTATCGTAAAGCAGTGATTTTAGGGCAGATCACGTTCTGTACTGCACAAGACCGGGATCTCTTCCTTTTCAAGGTGCTGCATCCATGTTATTAGTTTGAGTTCAATTCCGGGCAGCTAATCTGGAATGAAAAGCCACTGGGGCTCAGATCTCACCAATAACCCTCTTCATCATCAAAGTGTTCTTTGAAGTTCATGTTCTCTAAAATTGGTCTAGGTGTCAGGTCAGAGTTCGCGAAGCCAAAGGTAGGACAACCATTTGAAGCCCCAGCTCCTTCTGTATTCTTAGCGGTCCTTCATGTTTATTGCAAAGAGGCAATCAGCACGGCCTATGTTTGGGCTCAGCCCCTGCTCCTCAGATGTGAAGTGTCTTAGGGATACGCTTATTAACTTCTTTGTGGTGGGAGCCACTCAGCAATCACCCCTGACACTAGTTAGAATGCCAGTCTGCTTGATATACCTATCAGTTGGGTGGGAAAAGGGGTCCGTAAAAAAAAGACAAGCTTGTATTAGGGGTTACGATGAACCGTGGCAAGGGCATGGCTGACAGAGGGAATCAACATGGAGACTATAGTCCTCTATAATGTCTCCCAACAGGAATGTATACTCAGTGGTTATTAATGGTAACGCACCATGTTCTTTCACGCACCACAGCAAAGGGCACCGATCCTCCCAGCTCCGCACGTTTTGACTGCCCCAGAAAGAGTGCTTCTCTCTCCATTACCTGCACACTCATTTGACTGGCGGGCGAGGTGTAATCACGGGCCCTGACTTCGTACGTGATCACAACACTGCCCCCCATATGTCTGTCTCCCTCCATCTGCCTGCAGTGGCAGCTGTTGCAGGCCTCATTTAAAAGCCTCTCCACTGCACCCACTGAACCAGTGCTGGTACTCCCTAATGGGGCACTGCACCCACGCCACCCTCCATCCCTCCAGCCCTTGCCTTCCATCACTGTATTGTTGCCTGCCAACCCTGACTAGAGTATTATTAGAGGCTGAGCTACTAAATGAGAGAGAGAGAGATCGCTACAACACTGTATATAGACATAATATGACATTTGAAATGTCTTTATTCTTTTGGAACTTGTGTGAGTGCAATATTCTTTATTTAACTTGCTTTGGCAATGTTAACATATGTTTCCCATGCCAGAGAGAGAGAATACAGTGAGCTAGAAAGAGAATACATTGAGATAGAAAGAGAATACATTGAGATGGAGAGAGATAGAGAGAATACATTGAGATGGAGAGAGAGAGAGAGAATACATTGAGATGGAGAGAGAGAGAGAATACATTGAGATGGAGAGAGATAGAGAGAATACATTGAGATGGAGAGAGAGAATACATTGAGATGGAGAGAGAGAGAGAGAATACATTGAGATGGAGAGAGAGAGAATACATTGAGATGGAGAAAGAGAGAGACCAAAGTTCTCAATTGGTACAAAATATATAGAGTACTGCACATACTACAATTACTTAGGTTTAAAAAATAAGCTCAACTGGACACCTTAATGAGGCAGTGAATGAACTGAGAGAGAAAGCACGCAGGGCATTCTACGCCATTAAAAAGCAAATTCAAATTTAAAAATTTGGCTAAAACTAATTGAATATGTCATTGAACCAATTGCACTTTATGGCAGCGAGGTGTGGGGTCCACTTGGAAAACAAGATTTCATCAAATGGGACAAACACCCCATTGAAACCCTGCATGCAGAGTTCTGTAAGATTATCCTACATGTCCAGAGGAAAACTACAAACAATGCATGCAGGGCAGAATTAGGCAAATATCCACTAATAATAAAAACTAAAAAAAGAGCAATTAAGTTTTGGAAACATCTAAAATACAGTGACCCCCTCTCATATCACTACCAAGCCCTGCAATGCCAAGAGCTGAGCAAAGAAAAGAGTCCCCTCATCCAGCTGGTCCTGGGGCTGAGTTCACAAACCTGTTCTACTAACACACTGAAGCCTCAGGACCAGAACATCTAATCAATCAGGATAAACCAAATTACAACACAGTCAAAACAAAACTATATTGCTTATTGGGAAACACAAGCACAAACACAAAGCAAAATGCAGTGCTATCTGGCCCTAAATCGACAGTACACTGTGGCTAAATATTTGATCATGGTTACTGATCAAAACAGAAAAACCGGGCCTCCCGGGTGGCGCAGTGGTCTAGGGCACTGCATCGCAGTGCTAACTGCGCCACCAGAGTCTCTGGGTTCGCGCCCAGGCTCTGTCGCAGCCGGCCGCGACCGGGAGGCCCGTGGGGCGACGCACAATTGGGCTAGCGTCGTCCGGGTTAGGGTGGGTTTGGCCGGTAGGGATATCCTTGTCTCATCGCGCTCCAGCGACTCCTGTGGCGGGCCGGGCGCAGTGCGCGCTAACCAAGGGGGCCAGGTGCACGGTGTTTCCTCCGACACATTGGTGCGGCTGGCTTCCGGGTTGGAGGCGCGCTGTGTTAAAGAAGCAGTGCGGCTAGGTTGGGTTGTGCTTCGGAGGACGCATGGCTTTCGACCTTCGTCTCTCCCGAGCCCGTACGGGAGTTGTAGCGATGAGACAAGATAGTAATTACTAGCGATTGGATACCACGAAAATTGGGGAGAAAAGGGGATAAAATTTAAAAAATAAAAAAAATAAAAAAAAATAAAACAGAAAAACCTTGACAAAGTACAGGCTCAGTGAGCACAGCCTTGCCATTGAGAAGGGTAGACACAGGAAAACCTGGCTCCCTGTAGAGGAAAGGCTATGCAACCACTGCACAATAGCAGAACCTGAGACGGAGCTGCATTTCTTGACAAAATGTCAAAAATATAAAACAATTAGAGAGTGTAATTTCCCCAAATTTGAAACCCTTATTCAAGGTTTCAAAGACCTCTCTGATGAGAGTAGGCTACCCGTCCTGTTGGGGGAGGATGCAGAGAGCTGTGGGTTGGCAGCGCACTACATTGCTGCCTGCCATAAGTTGAGGGACAGTGTCTGACAGACCAATCAACCTGCACATGTACTCTACTGTATGTTTATTGTTATTGTTCAATGTATGGTTATTATGACACTTGGTTATTGTTGTTACTGTTGTCCCGTTGACAATTTTGATTCTCATTTTTATATTGTAAATAAGCTTTGGCAATATGTACACTGTTACGTCATGCCAATAAAGCAAATTGAATTGAATTGAATTGAATACATTGAGATGGAGAGAGAGAGAGAGAGAGAGAATACATTGATATGGAGAGAGAGAATACATTGAGATGGAGAGAGAGAGAATACATTGAGATGGAGAGAGAGAGAATACATTGAGATGGAGAGAGAGAGAGAATACATTGAGATGGAGAGAGAGAGAGAGAATACATTGGGATGGAGAGAGAGAATACATTGAGATGGAGAGAGAGAGAGAATACATTGAGATGGAGAGAGAGAGAGAATACATTGAGATGGAGAGAGAGAGAGAATACATTGAGATGGAGAGAGAGAATACATTGAGATGGAGAGAGAGAGATAATACATTGAGATGGAGAGAGAGAGAGAATACATTGAGATGGAGAGAGAGAGAATACATTGAGAGAGAGAGAGAATACATTGAGATGGAGAGAGCGAGAATACATTGAGATGGCGAGAGAGAGAGAGAATACATTGAGATGGAGAGAGAGAGAGAATACATTGAGATGGAGAGAGAGAGAATACATTGAGATGGAGAGAGAGAGAGAATACATTGGGATGGAGAGAGAGAGAGAGAGAGAATACATTGGGATGGAGAGAGAGAGAATACATTGAGATGGAGAGAGAGAGAGAGAGAGAGAATACATTGAGATGAGAGACAGAGAGAATACATTGAGAGAGAGAGAGAATAGAGAATACATTGAGAGAGAGAGAGAATAGAGAGAGAGAGAGAGAGAGAGAGAGAGATAGAGAGAGAGAGAGAGAGAGAATACATTGAGATGGAGAGAGAGAGAATACATTGAGAGAGAGAGAGAATACATTGAGATGGAGAGAGCGAGAATACATTGAGATGGCGAGAGAGAGAGAAAATACATTGAGATGGAGAGAGAGAGAGAGAATACATTGAGAGAGAGAGAGAGAGAATACATTGAGATGGAGAGAGAGAGAGAGAGAGAGAGAATACATTGGGATGGAGAGAGAGAGAGAGAGAGAGAGAGAATACATTGGGATGGAGAGAGAGAGAGAGAGAGAATACATTGAGATGGAGAGAGAGAATACCTTGAGATGGAGAGAGAGAGAGAGAATACATTGAGATGAGAGAGAGAATACATTGAAATGGAGAGAGAATACATTGAGATGGAGAGAGAGAGAGAATACATTGGGATGGAGAGAGAATACATTGAGATGGAGAGAGAGAATACATTGAGATGGAGAGAGAGAGAATACATTGAGATAGAGATAGAGAATACATTGAGATGGAGAGAGAGAGAATACATTGGGATGGAGAGAGAGAGATATTTGACCATGGTTACTGATCAAAACCTTAGAAAAACCTTGACAAAGTACAGGCTCAGTGAGCACAGCCTTGCCAATGAGAAGGGTAGACACAGGAAAACCTTGCTCCCTGTAGAGGAAAGGCTGTGCAACCACAGCACAATAGCAGAACCTGAGACGGAGCTGCATTTCCTGACATTTCCCCAAATTTCCCCAAATTTGAAACCCTTATTCAAGGTTTCAAAGACCTCTCTGATGAGAGTCGGCTACCCGTCCTGTTGGGGGAGAACGCAGAGAGCTGTGGGTTGGCAGCGCACTACATTGCTGCCTACCATAAGTTGAGGGACAGTGTCTGACAAACCAATCAACCTGCACATGTACTCTACTGTATGCTTATTGTTATTGTTGAATGTATGGTTATTTTGACACTTGGTTATTGTTGTTACTGTTGTCCGGTTGACAATTTTGATTCTCATTTTTATTTTTATATTGTAAATATCCAAAATAAGCTTTGGCAATATGTACATTGTTACGTCATGCCAATAAAGCAAATTGAATTGAATTGAATTGAAATTGAGAGAGAGATAATACATTGGGATGGAGAGAGAGAGAGAGAGAGAATACATTGAGATGGATAGAGAGAGAGAGAATACATTGAGATGGAGAGAGAATACATTGATATGGAGAGAGAGAGAGAGAGAATACATTGAGATGGAGAGAGAGAGAGAATACATAGAGATGGAGAGAGAGAGAGAATAAATTGAGATGGAGAGAGAGAGAGAATACATAGAGATGGAGAGAGAGAGAGAGAGAATACATAGAGATGGAGAGAGAGAGAGAGAGAGAGAGAAAATACATAGAGATGGAGAGAGAGAGAGATAATACATAGAGATGGAGAGAGAGAGAGAATACATAGAGATGGAGAGAGAGAGAGAGAATACATAGAGATGGAGAGAGAGAGAGAGAGAGAGAGAGAGAGAGAATACATAGAGATGGAGAGAGAGAATACATTGAGATGGAGAGAGAGAATACATAGAGATGGAGAGAGAGAGAGAATACATAGAGATGGAGAGAGAGAATACATTGAGATGGAGAGAGAGAATACATAGAGATGGAGAGATGGCGATGGAAAGATAGAGCTACAGAGGAAGTAAGTGATGGAACGGCAGTTGTTACACGTAGTGTTAATGTCTAAACACAGGCAAGGCTGTTCCTTTATCTATGAATAGGGAGGACAACATCCCAAACTGAATATCTCATTCACCCTGCCAAATTTCTGATATAGGAAGCATCCTAAAAGAAGCTTTTTAAAAAATGTCTCCATTCCACCTTTGAATCTCAAATGTACATCCATTCTCCCCACAACCTAAATCCATCTTCTCCTCAAACCCATTATTCTCATCATGTGCAAATGTTTTCGTTGTCCCTCCCCTAAAAATGATTGAGATGCTGGATTGTTACATCCAATTGTCCTCCTTTAAAGTGCACTACAGACGTTTTCAGACTGCAATTGCAGTGTGCTGTATTATATGAGACAAAGGAGAGAAAATGCGTGCATTCTGAAGTTCTCTTTCAGTAGAACTGAATAGTACTAGATTGTTTTGTGTAATGTTCTGAGGTAAAAAGAGCCCTTTTACTCAGATTGAACGTTCTCTCTCCCCTCTCTATTACATGCTCTCTATCAGGGGCTGGTGAAACCACAACGCCATCTTTAGATCATAGTCGTCAGAACGAACAGAAATGACAACAATCTGAAATAAAGAAACATATTCCTCTCCATATTAAAAACACAAAGAGCCAAACTGCAGTACCACTGTTGTGCCTTACAAAGATATCCTATCTCCAGCCACTGCCAGCCGCCCGCCCGCACTCAAAAGTAACCATGGAGACTGCTGTATGAAGTGTGTGTGTGTGTGTGTGAGAGCGTGCTCACTCATGGTGTTATTTGTGGGGGCGGCTGTGTGTTTGCATGTATTTATGTCAGTGTGCGAAAACGTTTGCACCTCCTAACAGACTTTGGCCTCCAAGTAAAACAAAACCAGGACACTTTAATTCAATGAGGAATTATAGAGTGCAAAGGCCCAGCAAAAACTAGGGCAGAAAATCCAATGTTGGGTAGGGGCCAGCAACCGAAGAAAGAACCGAATGTGAAGTTGATCTACATTGGAGGATGCAGATATCGCCCCACACTCCCTATTCCGAATATATTGCATGTATCTACAGGAGGCTGCTGAGCAGAGGACGGCTCATAATAATGGCTGGACGGAGGGAATGAGATGGCATCAAACACATGGAAACCATGTGCTCCCGTCCTCCCGAATGAAGGTGCCACCAACCTCCTGTGAGATTCATTCTCTGCCTTAGCTCTATGGTGCTTTATAACAAGGCTATCTCTGACTCTCCCAGAGAGCCTCACACCGCTGTGCTGCCTAATACAACCTGACACTCCTGGAGCGACTCAGCCCAAAGTTTGGAGCTGTTCTTCCTGCTTCCAGCACGTCTCTGGTGAGTGGTTAGGATAGGCTGTCCTAATCTCCTCCCATCTGCTGTTTGAGCTACTCTGCCACCACTGAGGCCTGGCCCTGCCCCGCCCCATCTGGGCAGCCCGCTCCACTGAGCCTGACCTCAGGCCGGATGTGTGTGTGTCTACGTGTGTGTGTGTGTGAGTGTGTGTGTGTGTGTGTGTGTGTGTGTGTGTGTGTGTGTGTGTGTGTGTGTGTGTGTGTGTGTGTGTGTGTGTGTGTGTGTGTGTGTGTGTGTGTGTGTGTGTGTGTGTGGGTGCGTGTGCGTGTGTGTGTGTGTGTGTGTGCTTGCGTGGTGTGCCCTGAAGTTTTGTGTGTGTGTGTGTGTGTGTGCACTGTATCTGTGTATGTAAGTATCGGGGGCCTTGATGAGCCCGGTTCCTTATGAAGGAGTGTCATTAGAGCTGAGAGGGCCAGACGGGGTGATTGCAGTGATTTGGCGGTACTTTTAGAGACTCAGCCGACCAATCAGGACTCACGTATTTCCTCCTTCAGTGCCACTTCAATCACAGCTCTTCACCAGGCCGCCCACAGAGAAACACCGTCTCAGAAATATGGAGATGTCTCGGCTTCGACATAGACATGAGGGCCATGAGGTATACTACAGTATATGCACCATAGGCATAATCACCATAGCAATTGAGATTTGTAATGAAATACAGGGCATCATCTAACCGCCAGTTTCTGTGTCTAAGGAGTGAGGATATCGGTAGAAACACATATGATCTGCTAGACATTCTGAGAAATTCTAGACATATTAGAGATGTCAAAGGGAAGAGGCGTATTTCAGGTGGTAAAGCTTTGACGCCATTCAGGAAGTCTTCCAAACGCTTCATTTCTCTTTGATTTAAAGACAATTGCTACGCTCTTCCAAAAAAAGGTGCTCTCTAGAACCTGAAATGGTTCTTCAGCTGTCCCCATAGGAGAACCGTTTGAAGAAACGTTTCTGGTTCCCGGTAGAACCGTTTTGGTTCCAGGTGGAACCGTTCTGGGTTCCATGTAGAATGCTTTCCGGCCTCCTGAGTGGCGCAGTGGTCTAAGGTACTGCATCGCAGTACTAGCTGTGACACTAGGGATTCTGGGTTCGAGTCCAGGCTCTGTCGCAGCCGGCCGCGACCGGGAGACCCATGGGGCGGTGCACAATTGGCCCAGCGTCGTCCAGGTTAGGGGAGGGTTTGGCCTGCAGGGATGTCCTTGTCTCATCGCGCACTAGTGACTCCTGTGGCGGGCCGGGCGCAGTGCACGCTGACACGGTTGCCAGGTGCACGGTGTTTCCTCCGACAAATTGGTGCGTCTGGCTTCCGGGTTACGTGAGCATTGTGTCAAGAAGCAGTGCGGCTTGGCTGGGTTGTGTATCAGAGGACACACGGCTCTCGACCTTCCTCTCCCGAGTCCGTACGGGAGTTGCAGTGATGAGACAAGACTGTAACTACCAATTGGATACCACGAAATTGGGGAGAAAAAGGGGTAAAAAAAAAAAAAGAAGGAAAAAATAAACAGCTGGAACCAAAAAGGGTTTTCCCTATGAGGACTGTCGAATAACCCTTTTGGAACCCTTTTTTCTAAGAGAGTATGCTTCTCCATAGCACTCAACCACAGTATATAAAGCACAGTAGCTCTTCAGACCTATACCAGTCCTGCTGCTGACGCCTGAGCATCTCAAGTGGAGACCACATTTGCACTTTAGTGTTTTACTACAGTATGAAGATCTAACAGTAACTCTCTCCTCTCTCTGAATAATCCTTCAGCTAACGTCTTCTGGGCCCACAAGACAAGTAGTGTAATCAAAAACTACAATGCTGCTAAACGTTCAATGTCTTTAGTGGTGTACAAAGTTAACCACTGAACCTGTGTAACCTGTCGATTTTTCAGTTGTGAACCAAACGTCAGAAGAATAGCATCTACTAAAGTGATCCTCAGTTGTCGTTGTGTCCCCCACAGAAAGGTATGCTCTGATGAGAGAGACCGGCATGGTGAGCTCTAGCGATATGCTGGGCCTTGTTTCCCTGTGAAAAGAGACAAGTGTGTTTCTCAAGGTGATTGTTGCAGTGATAAGGGAGCCTCTGTTATTAAGGGTGACAGCAGAGAGGCTGAGAGAAGCAGAGAGAAGCAGAGAGATGGAGACAGCCGGGCTGACTGGATAACCTTGGCGCCGGGTCCCCACATGAGCATCTCTGTTGCTCTCTCTATCTCTCTGCACTGATCGTCTGCTGCTGCTGCTGCTGGACACAATCTGCAGGCTGGAATTACCTCGCAGCCAGAGGAAAACGAAACATGATTTCTGACCTTTACTTTCTGTGTTCAACAGTAACCTTTGGTGCTCCGCGTGGCGCAGGCAGCTACATCGCTGCCGCTGAAAAGAATTCCACAGGAAATGATGTGTGTTTACGGGAAGGGAGGGGAGGGGTGTGTGTGTGTGTTGGAATGGACCGATTTGGTGTGAGCGTGTGTGTTTGCGTGCGTGTGCGTGCGTGCCTGCATGTATGCAATTGTGCATGTTTTCATATGTGGGTGAAAGGGTATCTGTGTGTGTTTTACATAGTGTGAGAACAAACCCAAGTGCAGAGAAATCTCCTCGGCAGGAAAAAGATTCATTGCATCATCCCTCTGCTTTGTTGTTGTTGTTGTTGTTGTTTGCCTCGTCAGCACCTTTGAATCTCGTGGTTATTAAGAGTTGCTAAGATACATTTGTTTTATCTCAACAGTATTAGCAACCGTTGTGATCTCCAGCCGTCCCCTGGTACCATTACTCCTCCTCCTCCTCCTGCCACCACATCCTCCTATCCCCCCTCCCAACCCACCACCTCAGCATATTTCTGTCTGCAGTAAGAATAATACACAGAAGCTCTATAGAATTGACATCGCACGGCCATCTCTTAACTTTAAAAAAAACACACAAGTGTGTGCACTGCAGCACTGTGCATGGATAGTACATTTAGGGGCTTCCAGAGCCCAGTGAGCAGGAGCCTGGACATTCTTGGCTGTACACAGGTATGGAGTTAAGGTTTGAACTCCTAAACTGTCCAGTGTATACATATTATCGATGTCAGTGGAGGACAAGACGACAGGATTTGGGCTCACAGCTCGATTTTTGAATGTGTCACCTAAAGCTGGCCTGACCGGGCGGATTAACACACTGTTATCCACCACCCCTGGATGTGCTGCCTACTATTTCAACTTCTCTCCCATTTGTGCCCAGCCAAGCACATTGTGGCAGTAATCTTTGCTTTTTCTTTTCTCCAAAGGGAGCGGATGGACTGTACACTCCCTGGTTCTCTATCTTTCTCTCGTCTCTTTCTCTCGTATCTCTTTCGCTCTCTCTCTCTCTCCATATTTCTCAGTCTCATTTCTCGTTCTCTCCCCCCATGCTCAATCCCCCCACCCCCACCCCCACCTCAGCTAGAGCAGTCTGGTAGAGCGTGTAACATGGGGGATCAGTGGATCTCAGAGATCTGCCTCATTACTGGCCTGTTCTGACAGGGGCGAGCATTGCTCTTTAGTAAGGATCACACCCCTGATGTTTAATACATGCCTCAGTCTGTCTGTTGTGTTTTCCACCCAATAAATGTGTCATCGCAGGCGGAGGATTACATGCTCTTCTACCTCGTATAGTCCTCTTCTCTAACTCCACCCAAAATGGACCAATTCCACATTGTGTGGGATGTAGGTTTAGTTTCATTATGGCAGAGCCTGTACCTAATCCAGGTCTGTTGTATGCTGTAAAGGTGCCAGGGACACCACACACACACACACACACACACACACACACACACACACACACACACACACACACACACACACACACACACACACACACACACACACACACACACACACACACACACACGGCCCCAGCTGACAAGTAGCATGCTAGCTCGCTGGCCGTGGCGCTCTGTAAATTGTGCTGACAGACATCACTGGGTATAATAGGCTGTACATTAACACTGGGTTGAGATGAGAAAATTACAGGTGCGACAGCAAAATCTGCCAGCGAGATGGAACTCTATTCTGAGTATGAACCAAAAAACTAGGGAAACACAGGGAAGGGGGTAGTGGGGATGAGTGTTGAGGGGCACTGAGGGTCTACCGGGGGGTTAGGAGGAAATCAAAGTGGTTAAAACTGATTTATCCTGTGTAAGGGCTCCGAGTCCTCTGAGGAGCATTGAACAGCCCTTCAAAAAGAAATATTAGCAGCCTTTATATCCAGTCAGTGCCAGTCATCAGGCCTGCATGTGAAGTAAAATCAATCTATTTCATATCTAAGGCGCCAGGGAGTGCAGGGGCTGAGCGGAGAGCAGGTCCCCACAGCTCTCTTCAATGCTACTGCACATCCCATCACAGAGGCAGAGGCTCCAAAGGACTGAATGTGTTGTAACAATGTGACGGCCGCTCTGCTGTTCTCCTAGATTAGGGACGTGATTGAGCATTAATATTCATTTCACAGCGTGTCTTTGTTTGGCACCGCTAGGGGTTGTCAGGTTGTTGGCTTGATGTTACTCTTGTGTTGATTCCCTGTAAATATATATCTTCAGGTTGCTGCAGGGTGGGCTGGCTTTGTTGGT